>NC_134083.1:50162010-50465040 GCF_000715075.1 Nicotiana tabacum
CCATAGTCCATATTAGCAAATAAGCATAAGGAAAAAGAATGGACAGCATGTAGAATATTTTCTCACAGCTTTCACAAGATAAAGCTCACACAGGTACGTATACCGCTACAGAAATATCAACAACAAGAATTCCCCAGGCCACAAATCATCATAAATCAATCCCCGACACAACCCATCTTGTCTCGCCACATGTGCAGTAATAAAGTAAGTTCCCGCCTTGTCTCGCCACACGTGCATAACAATGTTCCCACCTTGTCTCGCCACATGCGCAACCCACATATATATACATATCCCGTCTTGTCATGCCGTATGTGCAAATATCAATCGTAACAATAGCATGGCAAAAACCTCATGCAATCCCATAACAACAACCGCACGGCAGAAGCCTCGTGCTTCATAATAATAACAACCGCACGGCAGAAACCTCGTGCATCACCACAACAAGTACAACAACAACAATGGCAATAATACAAAGTAAAACAAGTAAATCAAATCAAGCACTTTAAATCACAAGAAACGGTAGAACCAATTCACAAGGAATAACCACAGTAAAGAATGCTAGGCATAAAAAAGAATAGCTCAACAAGGGAAAAACTAATATGTAGCAACGATCCCACAATATACATTTCAACAACATGGAAGCTAACACGAGTCAAATAATTCCAATTAGAACAAGTCGACTAAGATATAGGACATCTAAAACTTATTTTAAGGTTGAGGAATTACAAATGATATTAAACAATTCAATTAGGATAAGCAGCAGAAAGATAATAATAACCTCAATTAAGACTGAACAAATTATAGGATGAGATAATAATAATTCCAAATAAAGATAAGCAGTTATGAAAAGATAGCATGGCAATAGAAGAGGTAAAATCTTTAGTTAAGTCAAATAAGAGTGAATCCTGAAAACAATTAATTCTAATTAAAGCATGTAGAGGTGAAACTAGTAAATAAGAACTTAATCATATCAAGAACAATTTCATACTCAGTGAATATAAGGACCTAAGAATCCTAAAAGGCTAATTTTTCACAAATAAGTCTGAGCACGCACTCGTCACCTCGCATACATGAACTACAATCAACATAGAAGACTCAAATCCTAAGGGGAAAATCCCCCACACAAGGTTAGGCAAGATACTTACCTCGAACCAAGCTCAATCAGTCTGTAAGAATGCCCTTTTCTCAATTATCTGACTCTGAATTGTCCAAATCTAGCCAAACATAATTGCATATCATGAATCTAACCATAATAGACTCATCTAATTAATGAAATCAATATTTTAACAAAAGTTCTGAAATTCACCCTAAAAAGTCGACCTGGGCCCACGTCTTGGAATCGGGTAAAAATCACAAAATACTAACACCCATTCACTCACGAGTCCAACCATATAAGAATTACTCAAATCCGACCACAAACCCCCTTTCAAAACTCGAAATCTTTATTGAAGAAGTTCTTCCAATATTTCCCTATTTCAACCCCATAAATCCGAAATTAAATGGAGAAAACAACTATAGATTAATGGAATACAACCAAAAACGAGTTAGGAATCATTACCCCAAAGCTTCTTGTGAAAATCCCTCGAAAAATTGTAAAATTCTTAGCTCTCAAGTCCAAAAATGAAGAATGAAATCAAACCCTCGAATTTCTCTTACGACATAATTAGCCGCATCTGCGCAACCGCAGATGCGCATGTCCAACCGCACCTGCGTTTCCTCTAGCTTCTACATCCCAGAATCTGCTTCTGCGGAGTCGCTAATGCACACAAATTCTGCTCACCTGCGGAGATTGCCAAGTCCAGCTCTTCTCGCACCTGTGCCTCCATCTTCGCTCTTGCAACCATCGCACCTGCGCCCAATGTCCGGAGGTCTAATTACACCAGAACGCAGACCTCTTCACAACCACAAAAAACCATCTGAAGCTCGTCTGAAACACACCTCGAGCTCCCGGGACCATGTCCAAGCATACAAATAAGTTCCACAACCTAATATGGACTCACTCGAGGTCTCAAATCATATCAAACAACGGCAAAATTACAAATCGATCCAAGAATCGAACTTAAGAACTTTCAAATCTTCCAACTTCTAAAACCCACGCCGAAACCTATCAAATCAACCTGGAATGACATCAAATTTTGCAGGCAAGTCCCAAATAACATAACGGATTTGTTCTAACTCTCGGAATAACACTCCGACCCTGATATCAAAAAGTTCACTTCCGGTCCAAATCTCCCAAAATTTAACTTTCGCCATTTCAATTCTAAATTAGCTACAGGCCTCAGATTCACATGCCTCAGATTCCTAAATCCAAAATCATCCAACGGAGCTAAAGGAACTGATGGAACCCCATTCCGGAGTCGTCTTCACATAGTTCTAGCTACAGTTAAAATCCTAAGACATAAGATTCCATTTTAGGGACCAAGTGTCCCAAATCACTCCGAATCATCCGGTAACTGAATTCAAATACACACGCAAGTCAATACACATAATACAAGGCTGCCCAAGGCCTTATGCCACTAAACGAGACTTAAATTCTCAAAACAATCGGTTGGGTCATTACATGAGGCCTCAAGCAGGTTTGTGTTATGTATTGGGACTGGTTGGTACGATTGGACGGGGTCCCAGGGGCCTCAGGTTTTATTCAAGGTAGTTTCGGACCAAGTTTGGGTATTTTGATGCTGCTGGTTGCTGGTTCTGGTGTGTTCTTCGCTTTTGTGAAGAGCCTCTCGCATTCGCAAAGAAGGATTTTGCTGTTGGGACTTTGTGCTTCTCGTTCACGAAGAGGCTCTCGCGTTCGCGAAGAAGGAATTTTTGTTGTCCATCATCTGACTTTGGAGGCTCATAACGCGCAATCTATAAAGAAATTGGAGATGATCCAAAACTGAAAGTTGTAGCCCTTTGTGTCTAGTTTTTAGAAAGGTAAACCATTTGTCATTTGTATTTGTGTACAAAAGGTTATTGTGGATACACTACATGCTATCTGGGAAGAGTTTGGAAATCTCTATTGTAGAGGGCTGACTTTGGAAGCTTATATCTCGCAATTTATAAGGAATTGGGAGATGAAAAACAAATGAAAGTTATAGCCCTTGTGATCTAGTTTGGACCAAAGAAGAACAAACCCCTGGGCAGTAGAATAAAGTCCAAATTCGTCTCATTCTTCCATTTTTGGACCAAGGAAGATCGGGTGAGGCGATATTTCGAGAATTTTTCAAGGAAAACATTGGGGTAAGAATTTCTAACTTAATTTTGGTTAAATTACATGAATCTATTATTGTTTTTATAAGTAAATTAGTGAATTGGGTTGAAAATGGTAGAAATCCTCTAGACTTTAATTTAAGATTTGAAGGGCGATCCGTTATCGGAATTTGATAATTTTGGTATGGTTGAACTCGTATCGGAATGAGTGTTCGGATTCCGTAAACATTCTGTTGGGTTTCGAGGGGCAAGACCTGTGTTGACTTTTTAGAATAGAATTTTAAGTTGGTGTTTTATTATCCGGAATTATTTCCGAAGAATTTTAATGAAGTTACACAATTAATTTGTTTCAATTAATTTGAAAAGGTAAGTATCTTGCCTAACCATGAGTGGGGGAATTTCCCCTTAGGCATCGAGCCTTATGTGGCATTTGTGAAATGTGAAAAGCCGTGCACGCGAGATGACGAGTACGTACTCGGGCTTATATGTGCAAAATATATTGGGTTAAAGTCTTAGGCATAATGTGTAGTAAATTGGATAACCGTTGGCATTTATTAAATTATTTATTTGCCATACCTCAATTTGCGTTTGTCGAATTTGTTTTTATATGATAATTTGATGTGATTATTACTTGTATATTTATGTGAATTCCGTGAGTTTGATAATTTGATATTTCTTGGAATTTAATTTTATTATGGATTTTCCATCTGCATATAATTGATGAAATAAGTTTAAACTGAGGCGTTAATATAATTATCAAGAATTTGGATTAATGAAGGTGTTGCCCTATACTGAGTATTTTCCATCTCTGTTGATGTTTTGAGGTTTTATACACATTGTGTGGAGCCTTGTGCTATTTGTTGTGAAATTAATTGATTTTGTTATATCTTTGGAATTGGTTGTGGCCTTTGGGTAAATTGTGATATGAATTGATTTTGTTATGTTGCTGTAATAAAATTTCGTGTAAATTGTTGTGTTATTTGATTTGAGGATATAAGGGTGGTATTCCACTGTTGATGTTATGTGGGTATAAGGGTGGCATCTCACTGTTTTTATGTGTGTTAGAATATTGTCTGGGCGGAGTGATAAGGGTGGCTATAGGAGAGATAATGGTGGCTATAGGAGCGATAAGGGTGGCTATTGATATTGTCAGGGCGGAGGGATAATGGGGGCTATTATAGGAGTGATAAGGGTGGCTATTGTCAGGGATGATATGTGATGATGTGGGATTATTGCGTTGGTAATTTTCATGTGATGTTGTGATTTTTTTTATGTTTATTTTTACACCTTGTGCAATTTGTCTTGTTGTTGGTAAATTGGTAATAGTCTGATCTATGTTGAAATTGGGAGCATATGGTTATTGCCAGGCAAATTATGAAATGAAATATGGGCACGAGGTGCCGTGAGTAAATAATAATGATATTGGCACGTGAACTGTCCGTGCAGATGTGAGATGAAATGTGGGCACGAAGTTCCGTAAGTAAACAGTGATGATATTGGAACGTGAATTGTCCGTGCAGCAGTGATATGAAATGTGGGCACGAGGTGCCGTGGTTAAATGATATTGATATTTGGCACGTGAGTTGTCCATGCAGTTGTGATAGAGAAATTGGCACGAGGTGTCGTGGAAATATGAAAATGGGCTGAGACCCGTATTTTATGATTTTGAAATGTTGTGTCACAGGGTGACTTTTATTCGAAAGAGATTTATTTGAAAGAATTTTATTTGAAGGAAAGAGATTTGAAAGATATTTATTCGGAAGAGATTTTTTTGAAAGTACTATATCCTGAAGATTTCTATTTGAAAAACATATAGGCGAAAGATTTATATTGGATGCACTTGATTAATTGGTTGTACTTGTTTTCATTATTTGTTGCGCAATATTTATGGTGTTCTTGTCGCCCTTCTATGTATATCACTGGTTGATTATTGTTGCCATCATTGTTATTTGTTTCCTATTATTTTTGCATACTATATTGCACAGGTTATTAGACTAGTGAGCGTCTCAACTGTACCTCGTCAGTACTCCACTGAGGTTAGTCTTGATACTTATTGGGTACCAACCGTGGTGTACTCATACTACACTTCTGCACATTTTTGTGCAGAGCCAGGTGTTAGAGATATCGGACTCGAACAGAAATAAAGTGTGATCGCAAGGATTCAAGGTAGAGCTGATTGGTCGTCACAGTCCCTAGGAGTCTTTCTATTTTATTGTACTGTTAATTATTAATCAAACAGTATTGAGTATTCAATCCTTGAGATCATTCCATATATTCAGTTAGAGTTCGTGACTCAGTATTACCAGTCTTGGGAGGTTTTTTATATATTTTTTTCCGCTTTTGGTTTCGATTATCTATTAAAAAAAAATTGGCTTGAATTGTAAGTGTAATAGGCTTACTTAGTCTTAAAGACTAAGTGCCATCACGACGCTTGTGGTGGGATTTTGGGTCGTGATAAGTTGGTATCAAAGCTCTAGGTTCATAGGTTTTACGAGTCACGAACGAGTCTAGTAGAGTCTTGCGGATCGGTACGGAGACGTTTTTACTTATCTTCGAGAGGCTATAGAACTGTTAGGAAATCTCCACTTCTATCATTCTTGTCATGCGGAATTTGTTGAATTTGGAATTTGAGCCTTTGCATCTCTATTCTCTCACAGATGGTGAGGACACGTGCTACCAGATCAGCTGAGCAGACACTAGCGCATACTGCTAGGGGCACAAGATGTCGGGGCCGAGGTAGAGGCTGAGGTAGAGTCCGAGGAAGGGCACGTGCCACGACTAGAGCACCTATCAGATTATCAGTTGAGGAGCCGCCAATAGCTCCAGTTGGGGGACAGGTACCAGAAGCATCTATTGTTACCCTCGGACTTCAGGAGACTTTAGCACAGTTCCTGAGTATGTTTGGTACATTAACTTAGGAAGGATTGATATTTCTTGCACCAAACATTTCGCATATTAGGGGAGTAGCTCAGACTCCTACCACATCTCCAGAGGAGCAGGTTCACATTGGTCAGGTTCTGGGTGTAGTACCGGTGCAACCTGTTATTCTGACTCAGCCTGAGGTCAGGCCAGAGGCATCTAAAGAAGAACAAAAGAGACTTAACAGGTTTAAAAGGTATAGTCCACCTACTTTCAGTGGCACAACTTCAGAGGATGCCCAAGGATTTCTAGAAAAGTGTCACCGTATTCTCCGCACCATGGGTATTGTGGAAGTGAGCGGAGTTTCCTTTACTACATTTTAGCTATCAGGCACAACGTATCAGTGGTGGCAAGTTTATGAAAAAGGTAGACTAGCCGATGCAACACTACCAACTTGGGCTCAATTTTCGAAAATGTTTTCAAAAGAGTTTGTTCCCCAGACTCTCCGAGATGTGTGGCGCACAGAGTATGAACAATTGCGTCAAGATACTATGACAGTGTCAAAATATGCTATCAGGTTCAATGAGTTGGCCTGTCATGCACCTATCTTGTTACCTACAGTCAGAGAGCGGGTTCGCAGATTCATTGAAGGGCTCGATTATGATCTTAAAATATGCATGGCTCGAAAGTTGCAAACTGATAGTCTATTTCAACAAGTAGTGGAGATTGCGAGGAGAATTGACGGTGTTTTAGGTGACGAAAGGGAGTCTAAGGAGGCCAAAAGGTCTCAAAGCTCTAGAGGGTTCAATGGATTTTACTCTTCCTCTATGAGCCATTATAGTGGAGGCTCGAGCAATCGGAGAGCTCAGTCCGTACATCAGATTACTCGGGGTGCTCTAGTAAGTTCTTATAGTGCATGTAATGACCCGATCAACCATTTTGATCTCCAGCATGTCGTTCAGTAGTTTGAGGCATTGAGTAGCTTCACTTCATATATTATGACTTGTGCGCATGGTCGGAATTGAATTTCGGGAAGTTCGGAGTTTATTTGGAAAGAAAATTCTAATTTCGGAAGCCTTAAGTTGGAAGAATTTACTAAGGTTTGATTTTTGAGTAGACGACCTCAAAATCAGGATTGGAAGGTTCCAACAGGTTCGTATGATGATTTTGGACTTGGGCGTATGTCCAGATCGGGTTTTGCATGACCCAGGAGCGTTTCGGCACCTATGGAAGTTGGCATTTTGGAAGGATTTTGTAAATTTGGGTTGGTGTGAATTTCAATGATATCGATGTTCGTTTGGGATTCTAAGTCTGGGAATAACTCCTTATGGTGATTCTGTTATTGGGAGCGCGTCCGGAAATGGATTTGGAGGTCCGTAGGTCATTTCGGGGTCATTTGGCGAAAGTTAGAAATTAGAAGGGTTTTGGAGAGTGTGACCGGGAGTGGACTCTTTGATATAGGGTTGGATTTCGATTCCAGAAGTTGGAGTAGGTCCGTAATGTCAATTATGAATTGTGTGCGAAATTTGATGTCAGTCGGACGTGATTTGATAGGTTTTGGCATCGATGGTAGAAGTTTGAAGCTTCAAAGTTCATTAGGTTTGAATTGGCGGGTGATTCATAGTTTCGATGTTGTTTGATGTGATTTGAAGGCTCGACGGAGTTCGTAATGTGTTTAGGGACGTGTTGGTATAATTAGTTGAGGTCCCGAGGGCCTCAGGTCGAATCCGGATGGTAAACGGATCGAGTTAGGACTTGGAAGAAGGGCTGAGGGCTGCAGTCATCTGGTGTAACCACACCTGCGAGGTTTGGGCCGCAGGTGCGGAGGGCGCAGAAGCGACATAGGAGCCGCAGAAGCAGAGTAGGTCGCCCAGGTGAAGGACCGCAGGTGTGGAGTTTTGGCCGCATTTGTGCAAGCGCAGAAACGAAGGTTTGAGCGCAGAAGCGGAAGAAGGCGCAGAAGCGGAAGGGGTTTTGCATCTATGAAGCAGCAGGTGCGGCTACTGTTTCGCAGGCACGGAAATGGCGCTGGGCAGAATGGTTTTAAGTGCGAGATTTGGCTCTTCTTCTCTCATTTCTCACTTGGTTGGGGCGATATTGGAGAGCTCCAAAGTGAGATTTTCATCAAGCAACACAAGGTAAGTAATTCCCACTTATTATAAGTTAAATACATGGATTCTATGAGGATTTAAGCATGAAAATTAGTAGATATTATGGGGGTTTTGTCGAAAACCTAGAATTTGGTATTTCTGGATTTTGACCACGAATTTGGGCATTTAATTTGAGTTCGTGGAGTTATGGGTAAAGTTTATCTTCTAAAATTTTTGGAATCCGGGCACGTGGGCCCGAGGGTGGTTTTTATCGACTTTTCAAACAGAGTTGAGAATTGTTGTAAATAGGATTATAATAAGTATTTGAGTATATATTTATGGAATTGCTCAATTTTTGTCTAGTTTCGGAGCATTGGGCGTCGGTTTGAGTTGTCGGAAAGCCTTGGGATCCGGTTATGGAATTTCGGAGCGAGGTAAGTCTCCTTTCTAACCTTGTAAGAGAGAAATAACCCCATAGGTGAAATAATACGATATGTGCTTCTACTGGTGGGGGCTACGTACGCACGAGATGACGAGAGTCCGTGCGTAGCTACTATTATGCTAAGTCCAGGTAGTCTAGTACCCAAATCATGCTATACTTGTGATAGTTGCAACCTTATTGTTAATTTAACTTGCTTAAATCATATTGAACTTGGTAAATGAATTTCTAAAAGGTTAAACTTCACTTTTCTTGACCGTTAAATGAGAATTGACATTTCCCTGGATAATTGCTCCTTAAAGAATTCTTGATTGACTGTTGAATGTGTTTATCTTTTGTGGAGCGGGCCGAACGCCCCGACGGATTAAATAGATGCATCTATGGTTCACGTCGTTCGACCCTCGGCAGTGCACAGTTTAAATATTTATGTTGGAACGGGTCGTACGACCTCAGCATGATTTGCGCATGATAGAATTGATTGCGTTGGAATTTACAATAAATGATATTGCCTCCTTGGCCTAAGATAAATTCTTAAATAATGGGAAATAAATTTGGAGATTTCTTAATTATAAAAGAACTGCTTACTTACTTCAAAATATTGAGCTTGTAACCATTTTATATAATTCATACTTAATAATATCATTGATATCCTATTTATAGTTTATAGTAAGTGTCGAAGTCGACCCCTCGTCACTACTTCTTCGAGGATGGCGGGATACTTACTGGGTACGCGTTGATTTACGAAATAATACTACAGTTGCTGCACATTTTTGTGCAGGTACATATATGTTTAGTGGCCTTGTGGGCGCAGAGGCGCGGTTATGGAGGGTTCCTAGGTGAGCTGCATTCTATACTACAATCCGCAGCCAGTAGAGTCTCCTTCAGAGTACTTACATTTTTCTTGTCCAATTTGTATTCCGGACAACTATTGTATTTTATTTTTTATTCCTAGTTAATGCTCATGCACTTGTGACACCGGGTTTTGGGATCATTATGTGTTGTTGTGTATTGAATTTGTTAAAAGTATTATTATTTACTCTGTAAATCCCAATTCTTTACTATTTAAATTGAAGGAAAATACGATTTCAAAGGTAACAAAATAAGAACCCAATTAAGTATTTAGTGTTGGCTTGCCTGACAGTGATGTCCGGCGCCATCACGACCTTTATGGATTTTTGGTCGTGACAACATGGTATCAAAGCACTAGATTCACTTAGGTCTCACAAGTCATGAGCGAGTCTAGTAGAGTCTTGCGGATCGGTACGGAGACGTCTGCACTTATATTTGAGAGGCTATAGGATTGTTAGGAGCACTTCCCTTCTTGATTCCTCATCGTGCGGTTCAATTCCTTTGAGGCTTATGTCTTGTCTTATGCGACGTGAAGCGCTTGTTATAAATTGGGAATCGAGGAATTTTAATGGTACTACAAATGTGGTGCAGGATGTTTCTCCCTGCATATTTGATTGGGCTATTGTCATCGCCTTGCGGAAGGCCGTTGTGTCGTTGCAGCTCAGTATTAGTATTACCTAAGGTTTTGAGGTTTGGCATTGATTATTATGATGATTTGTGTGTTGTTATCGCACCGTGTTTGTGTAATGGTAGGATGCTTGTCTATGTGTTGAAGCAGTGAATGACTTGGAATGAGGTTTACTCAGTGCATGATTTAGAGATCCACTATTTTATTTCCGGCAAAGGAAAGGCAATCGGACTCTGGATGTTCAGGTTTGGGATGACGGAGTAACGAGACTTGATATTTCGAGCATGGTGGAATTTTCATCTGTGATGTGGGGTCGTCGCCCTAGATTGAATGTGTTAAGTTCACCAATGTTATGGTCTTCATCAATTTGCCTTCGAGGTAGGGTAGTGTGAAATAGTGCTGGGGAAGCGGCTGTCAAAGATCGTAGTGTGCGGTGGTTCAGGACTTAATCGGTGGTACGTGTGTTGAGGGCTCAGGGAAGATGATCTTCGAAAAGGTTTAAAGTTGGTAGCGATCGATTGGCTCAAGTGTTACAGAGGTAGATATTGATTTAAGGCAACAACTGGGCAGCGAAGGATGAGGAAGAACACGTGGGAGGTGGTTTGCGGTGGTTAAATTTCTAGAAGGCCAAGTGTGAGAAACAGAAGTTGGGTAGTTTCTTAAAGGAGAGGGTTTGACCAAAGTGGGAGAGTGGTAGAGTATCAGATGGGTTCTGTGGTAGGATAGCTACACGCCTTGGGAAAAGTTTAGAGTGATTCGGGATTTCATGGTGGACAGTGACTAAGTCTACGGACTTAATTTAGAATATTGGCTATTATACGGGGGAGAGTGGATACAACGGGAAGAAGTTGCCTGATAGGAAGAATACAACATGACATTGGATGGGAATATACTGTCGCACCTTTTAGTTGCTGTCCACGAGGAGTGAACGAACTTGTACAGCTGGTGAATGAGCACAGGCTAAGGATGGGTTACTGATTATGTAGTAAGTGCACCCAGTGCAACGGCGTTGGAAGATGTCGGCATGTAATTTCCACAGGTGGGTTATCTCATGTGCGCTTGTCAGCTGTCGCGTGGCTGACGAAGCTTCTACGAAGAATTCTACTGGCTATCTAGTGAGAGATTGAATATGAAAATGTGGCTAATGATTCAAAGTGTTCATGAAATGGTTAACACGAAGATTTTGAGGCAAATTGGCGGGTTGATTGTGCAAGATCATGTCAATGGGGATAAGGAGTCTCGGTGGATTCCAGAATTATGCAATGGTAGCTTCAAGCTAAGTGGGAGATCCCCCACCGCCTACGATGGGATTGCATGGTTGTCTACTTGTGAGATTTCTGGTTATCGGCATATTAGTGGGTTATTACGACTAAGGAAAGAGAACATCAACGGTAATTTGACAAAATGATTGAGGAACGTGTGCTATAGTGGGCCTTATTGACTCATGTTCAGGCTTTCGGAAGATTCAGGATTTATGCTTCGTGTAAAGGCGATTTACAAGGAAAGTAATTCAGCCGGGTGCTTCTTTAGAGGGCGTTCATGTGCTAGTGGAGCCTTGGAGTTTGATTATATTCGGGACCAAGTCAGAGTGGGTGACTCTCAACAACGGTCCTACTGGATTCAAAAGTTAAAGTATGGTGCTTAAGGATTTTGAGTCCGTAGTATGGTTAAGTATTGAGCTGTTGCAGCGGATTATAAAAAGGGCTTGGAGTGTACTATGTTATCTTCAGTATGCGGCATAACAGTGGAAGAATGGGAGAAAATAACTTCAGAATATAGAGAAATTATCAGAATGAGTGTACCCGTTGAAGATGTGAATATGCGCACAAGGAAAGTATGTGATGGTTCGTGGGTTTTGAGACAACATGGTCTCGTGAAATAAGGTCACTCTAGATAAGTGCGGATTTGGGTTCATGATGTTTTGAATGGAGCTATTATTATTTCTAGGGCAAGTCCCGAGTAAAGTAGAAGAAGTGGCTCGGTTTGTAATGGTTGAATCAGCATGGTTATGACAGTAACCAGTTTCTCCAGCGTGAAGTTATACATATGGTTTGCTTTGGTACACTTGGGCTTGAGCGCCACCACAACTTGGTTGATTTAGGAGGTATTCGATTCGTTTGGCTTTGTAGTGTAAAGGGATTTCCGGAAGAGTTATGGTGGTTTAGACTTTGTATTTTCTTCCGTTATGAGAATTCAGTCGCGTGTCGCTATGGTTCTCCTAGAATGAGTTAAGTGAAAGGTTTCTATATGATGAAGCGTATACCCTATTAGTGGTTTAGGAATTATGATGAAATTCTTGTACATTTGGTTTAGGAAGTCGAGGATCAAGGTTACCATTTGGTGTTGGTAGGAATATCACGAGATCGGATGAGCGAGAAAGGACTCAGATGGTTAGAGTCAGCTGGTATTGTCATTGGCGTCACCTGAGATCGGTATCTTGTATGGGAGGCTTTGCGTACTGATTGTGGATTCTTGATTTCTTTACAGTGTTTGTGTGGCCGGTGGCATGGATGTGCAGACTCGTTGTCTGGTGCAGAAGGTCGTGAGAGTGTGTCCCACGGGAAAATTGTATAAGTGTGACATGTAGTCACTTGATTGATTGAAGATTTAAAACCAAGTGTGGAGATTTTTGGTACTATCTCTAATGTGAGAATTTATGCCTGAAGGGCGCTCGGTTCGTTTGGTTGTGGACTGTGGAAGTGTGTTATGGTTTTGATAGATGTTCTTGCATGTCAGGGGTTATTGTGGATCCTTGAAAGGTTATTAGCCCAGTGCGGTACGATCAAAATCGGCTTGAGGTCTGTGGATGGATCTAAAATATGAATATGGGCTCTATCTCAGGCCGGATGTGTTCATCTCAGCATAGCGCTCCTTATGGAGGAGTATTCGGACGTTGGATGTTATTTTGTCGTTGGCTATTTCATGTAATACTATGTTGCACCGTGTGGGTTGTGAAACGGCTTAATTAATTGCATATGTGTTGAGGTTCCACGTAGCAATGGTGTTATGTGAGCATGATGGCTCTCGAGATACAGATCATATATCGCACCTTAGTCGTGCTTGAGTTTTGTAGCGTATGGTGCTATCTATCTCACCAGAGATGGTATTATGCACTTGGCGTGCTTATGGTCAATAATCGAGTATTTTGTAGTTATGAGCATTTTAGCTCGGTAAAGTATTTCCCTATAGGATATATGGTAGGATCGGGGGCACGCCGCCACGGGTATCATGGTTGGATCGGGTAGCACGCCGCAACGGTATCATGTGTGAATCGGGTTGCACGCCGCAACAGTGTGATGTCGAGTACAGTTTCGTGTACCTATTTTTGTGTGTTTTGATTCTCATTTTCTCAGGAAGGTTCATAACTTCTTTTCGGATGTTTAATTAGTCACGTGGGTTGACCAGTTCTTTCCGGAGTTCATTTTTTCCTTATGTATCACATGCGAGTTTGTGGCTTGTTGGCACATGGTGGCATCATATGAGACCTTTGGTAGTGTTTGTGGTGGCTTATTTCCGGAATAGCCTATACTGGGTGAGACGAAATTATTGGACCAGGAATCAGTGCGATCAGATTATATGAGGCATGTTAAAAAAAAGAGCAAATATCGTCATTTGGATCATAATGGGGTAGTGGTCCTTGTCAGGAGGAGGGACTCAATGAATTGTCGACTCGGAAGTTGGTTATGAATTTCTAAACATCTTTTCTGTTGTGGCAGTATTGCGAGAGCTGAAACGGGACTTATATGCTACGTGAGGTGCGTGTGGGCATCAGATTTGTGGGATTTCGACTATCGCTGTCAGAGGATGTTATTATGGTCATATGAGTTACACGTGCATGGTATGAATTCAGTAAAGGTATGCAATCATGTATTGGTGCATCGTGTAGTGATGGATACGGTGTTCGTATGTTGGAAACAGACCTGGTAGAGCATTTCAGATATTGGAATGTGGCTCTAAGGCTTATTTGACTAGATAAAAGGGAGGATTTTCGGGTTTGCTCGAGCTAATGTGCTCAACTGGGCTGTGGTAGCACGGGTAGGTGCACGAGGTATTAAACAATGATTTCGGACAACTCCAGAGCAGTTTTTTGCACTTTCGAGGACGAACGTATATTTAAGTGAGAGAGAATGTAACGACCCGACCGGTCTGGGGCATTGAGTAGCTTCACTTCAGGTATTATGACTTGTGCACATGGTCAGAATTGAATTTCGGGAAATTCGTAGTTGATTTGGAAAGAAAATTCTAATTTCGGAAGCCTTAAGTTGGAAGAATTGACTAAGTTTTTATTTTTGAGTAAATGACCTTAGAATCAGGATTGGAAGGTTCCAACAGGTTCGTATGATGATTTTGGACTTGGGCGTATGACCGGATTGGGTTTTGGATGACCCGAGAGCGTTTCGGCGCCTATTGTGGAAGTTGGCATTTTGGAAAGATTTTGTAAATTTGGGTTGGTGTGCATTTCAATGCTATCGATTTCCTTTTGGGATTCTGAGTCTGGGAATGGCTCCGTATGGCGATTCTGGTATTGGGAGCGCGTCCAGAAGTGGATTTGGAGGTCTGTAGGTCTTTTCGGGGTCATTTGGCGAAAGTTAGAAATTAGAAGGTTTTTGGAGAGTTTTACCGGGAGTGGACTTTTTGATATCGGGGTCGGATTCCGATTTCGAAAGTTGGAGTAGGTCTGTAATGTCAATTATAACTTGTGTGCAAAATTTGAGGTCAATCGGACGTGATTTGATAGGTTTCGGCATCGAAGGCAGAAGTTTGAAGCTTCAAAGTTCATTATGATTGAATTGGAGGGTGATTCATAGTTTCAAGGTTGTTTGATGTGATTTGAAGGCTCGACTGAATTCGTAATGTGTTTTGTTATGTGTTGGTATAATTGGTTGAGGTCTTGAGGGCCTCAGGTGGAATCCGGATGGTAAACAGATCGAGTTGGGACTTGGAAGAAGGGCTGAGGGCTGTTGTCGTCTGGTGTAACCGCACCTGCGAGGTTTTGGCCGTAGGTGCGGAGGGCGCCGAAGCGACATAGGAGTCACAAAAGCGGAGCAGGTCTCCCAGGTGAAGGACCGCAGGTGCAGAGTTTTGGCCGCATCTGCGCAAGCGCAGAAGCGGAAGAAGGTGCAGAAGCGGAAGGGGTCTCGCACCTGCGAAGCCGCAGTTGCGGCTACTATTCCGCAGGTGCGAAAATAGCGCTGGACAGAATGGTTTTAAGAGCGAGATTTGGCTCTTCTTCTCTCATTTCTCACTTGGTTGGGGTGATATTTGAGAGGTCCAAAGGGTGATTTTCATCAAGCAATACAAGGTAAGTGATTCTCACTTATTATATGTTAAATACATGGAATCTATGAGGATTTAAGCATGAATATTAGTAGAAATTGTGGGGTTTTGGTAGAAAACCTAGAATTTTATATTTTTTAATTTTGACCACGAATTTGGGCATTTAATTGGAAATAAATTATATATTTGAGTTAGTGGGGTTATGGGTAAAGTTTATCTTCGAAAATTTTCGGAATCCGGGCATGTGGGCCCGAAGGTGGTTTTTATCGACTCTTCGAACGGAGTTGGGAATTGTGGTAAATAGGATTATAATGAGTATTTGAGTACATATTTATGGAATTACTCAATTTTTGACTAGTTTCGGAGCGTTGGGCATCAGTTTGAGTTGTCAGAAGGCCTTGGGAGCTGGTTATGGAATTCCGGAGCGAGGTAAGTCTCCTTTCTAACCTTGTAAGAGAGAAATAACCTGATAGCTGAAATAATACGATATGTGCTTCTATTTGTGGGAGCTACGTATGCACGAGGTGACGAGATTCCGTGCGTAGCTACTATTATGCTAAGTCCAGGTAGTCTAGGACCCAAATCATGCTATACTTGCTATATTTGTAACCTTATTGTTAATTTAAATTGCTTAAATCATATTGAACTTGGTAAATGAATTTCTAAAAGGTTAAACTTCGTTTTTCTTGACCGTTTAATGAGAATTGACATTTCCTTGGATAATTGCTCCTTAAAGAATTCTTGATTAACTGTTGAATGTGTTTGTCTTTTGTTGAAGCGGGCCGTACAACCTCGGCATGATTTGCGCATGATTGAATTGATTGCGTTGGAATTTACAATAAATGATATTGCCTCCTTGGCCTCAGATAAATTGTTAAATAATGGGAAATAAATTTGGAGATTTTTTAATTATAAAAGAACTGCTTACTTACTTCAAAATATTGAGCTTGCAATCATTTTATATAATTCATACTTAATTATATCATTGATATCCTATTTATAGCCCATAGTAAGTGTCGAAGTTGACCCCTCGTCACTACTTCTTCGAGGTTAGGCGGGATACTTACTGGGTACGCGTTGATTTACCTACTCATACTACACTTGCTGCACATTTTCGTGCTGGTACATATATGTTTAGTGGTCTTGTGGGCGCAGATGCGCGGTTATGGAGGGGTCTTAGGTGAGCTGCATTCTATACTACAATCCGTAGCCAGTAGAGTCTCCTTCATAGTACTTACATTTTTCTTGTCCAATTTGTATTACGGACAGCTGTTGTATTTTATTTTTTATTCCTAGTTAATGCTCATGCACTTGTGACACCAAGTTTTGGGATGATTATGTGTTGTTCTGTATTGAATTCGTTAAAAGTATTATTATTTACTATGTAAATCCCAATTCTTTACTATTTAAATTGAAGGAAAATAAGATTTCAAAGGTAACAAAATGAGAACCCAATTAAGTATTTATTATTGGCTTGCCTGATAGTGGTGTCCGGCCCCATCACGACCTTTATGAATTTTGGGTTGTGACAATGCACCACCGACACGAGATTCTTACAGTGGTTATTCCAGTTATCCGGCACAGACTCAGTACGAGCAGCCGCTACCTCAGAGGGGCTGTTATGAATGTGGTGATACTAGGCACATTATGAGAGATTGTCCCAGACTTGGGAGGGATAAATTTTATTAGAACACCCAGGCTATGGGCCCCAATTAAGTTACTACCCCACATGCATAGCCTGTTAGAGGTGGAGGACAGGCGGGTAGAGGGCACCCTAGAGGGGGAGGCTCAGCCCGTTGATATATTTGCTATGGTGTGTCTGAGGCCACTACACCAGATGGGGTCATTACATGTATGATCCTAATTTGTTATAAAAGGATATTTTTTCTTAATTTGATTTGGTTCTGAATATTGACGTGAGTCCTCCTATTATGCTCCGTTTATGGGTGAGCTTCGTAATTTTGTAAACCACTTATATGTTTATCCCTATTGGGAGATTCGATGATGTTAGCCCGCGTCTATCAATTTTTTTATTTTGTACACTACTGAGGACTATAAGTCCAAAAGTGACTTTCTATTACTCTCTAGAGTTGGTTTCGATGTGATTTCAGAATAATTGAATTCAATTTTATGAATTATATGCCCTACCGATATGAGGGTTCATTATGTGTTGTGAAAAAAAGAAAAAATTGTTTACGAAATTTATTGAAAAGAAGAAAGAAGGGAAATTGAAAATTTTAGTTTGCACAATGTGCAAAACACTTGTGATTCAGAGTTGAGGATGAGATGCTTGCATTTTGATATGATGTGAAATATTTAAACTGGGCTACAAGCCTCAGTGGAAGTTAAATAAGGACGAAGTTATATAGAGTCTAGTTTTCAGAAAGTTAAACCATTCATCATTTGGAGTTTTGTACAAAACGTTATGACCATTATACTAGAGGTTATCTAAGAAGAGTTTGAAAATGGTTGTTGGAGAATTTGTTCATCGCAAATGCGAGTGGAGGGTCGCGAACGCAAAGAACAAACCCACGGGCAGTAGAATAAAGTCCAATTTCATCTCATTCTTCCATATTTGGACCAAGGATGCTCGGGTGAGGCGATATTTTGAGAGTTTTTCAAGGAAAACATTGGGGTAAGAATTCCTAACTTGATTTTGGTTAAATTACATGAATCTATTGTTGTTTTTATCACTAAATTAGTGAATTGGGTTGAAAATGGTAGAAATCCTCTAGGTAAGTTAAACCATCGGAATTTGATAATTTTGGTATGGTTGAACTCGTATCGGAATGGGTGTTCGGATTTCGTAAAAATTTTGTCGGGTTCCGAGGGACGGGGCACGCGTTGACTTTTTAGAATAAAATTTAAGTTGGTGTTTTATTATCCGAAATTATTTTTGATGAATTTTAATGAAGTTACACAATTAATTTGGATAGATTTGATCTGTCCGAAGGTCAATTCAAGCAAAAGGCTATTTTGGAATATCTGCCTAACTTCAAAAAGGTAAGCATCTTGCCTAACCTTGAGTGTGGGAATTACCCCTTAGGCATCGAGTCTTATGTGCCATTTATGCAATGTAAAAATCTATGTACGCGAGGTGACGAGTACGTACTCGGGCTTATATGTGCAAAATATATTGGGTTAAAGTCTTAGGCATATTGTATAGTAATTTGGATAACCGTTGGTATTTATTAAATCATCTATTTGCCATGCTTCAATTCGCGTTTGTTGAATTTATTTTTATATGACAATTTGATGTGATTATTACTTGTATATTTATGTGAATTCCGTGAGTTTGATGATTTGATATTTCTTGAAATTTAATTTTATTATGGATTTTCCATCTGCAAATAATTGATGAAATAAGTTTAAACTGAGGCGTTAATACAATTATCAAGAATTTGAAGGTGTTGCCCTATATTGAGTATTTTCCATCTCTATTGATGTTTTGAGGTTTTATACACATTGTGTGGAGCCTTGGGCTATTTGTTGTGAAATTAATTAATTTTTTTATATCTTTGGAATTGGTTGTGGCCATTGGGCAAATTGTGATATGAATTGATTTTGTTATGTTGCCGTGATAAAATTCCGCGTAAATTGTTGTGTTATTTGATTTGAGGATATAAGGGTGGCATTCCACTGTTGATGGTATGTGGGTATAAGTGTGGCATCTCACTGTTGTTATGTGTGTTGGGATATTGTCTGGGCGGAGTGATAAGGGTGTTTATAGGAGTGATAAAGGTGGCTATAGGAGCGATAAGGGTGGCTATTGATATTGTCAGGGCAGAGGGATAAGGGAGGCTATTATAGGAGTGATAAGTGTGGCTATAGGAGAGATAAGGGTGGCTATTGTCAGGGATGATATGTGATGATATGGGGTTAATGCGTTGGTAATTTTCATGTGATGTTGTGATTTTCCTTGTGTTTAATTTTATACCTTGTCCAATTTGTCTTATTGTTGGTAAATTGGTAATAGTCTGATCTATGTTGAAATTGGGAGCCTGTGATTATTGCCAGGCGAATTATGAAATGAAATGTGGGCACGAGATGCGGTAAGTAAATATTTATGATATTGGCACGTGAATTGCCCGTACAGTTGTGATATGAAATGTGGGCACGAGGTGCCGTGGCTAAATGATGATGATATTTGGCACGTGAGTTGTCCGTGCGGTTGTGATAGAGAAATTGGCACGAGGTGCCGTGGTAATATGAAAGTGGGCTGAGACCCGTATTTTTTGATTTTAAAATGTTGTGTCACATGGTGACTTTTATTCGAAAGAGATTTATTTGAAAGATATTTATTTGAAGGAAAGAGATTTGAAAGAGATTTATTCGAAAGAGATTTATTTGAAAGTATTATATCCTGAAGATTTCTATTTGAAAAACATATAGGCGAAAGATTTATATTGGAAGGACTTGATTTATTGTTTGTACTTGTAATCATTATTTGTTGCGCAATACTTATGGTGTTCTTGTCGCCCTGTTGTGTATATCACTAGTTGATTATTGATGCCATCATTGTTATTTGTTTCCTATTATTTTTGCATACTATATTGCACAGGTAATTAGACTAGTGAGCGTCTCGACTGTACCTCGTCACTACTCCAATGAGGTTAGTCTTGATACTTACTTGGTACCGACCGTGGTGTACTCATATTACACTTCTGCACATTTTTGTGCAGAGCCAGGTGTTGGGGATATCGGACTCGGACATAGTTAAAGTGTGATCGCAAGGATTCAAGGTAGGGTTGCTTGGTCGTCGCAGTCCCTTGGGGTCTTTTCATTTTATTGTACTGTTAATTATTAATCAAACAGTATTGAGTATTCGATCTTTGTATTCAGTTAGAGTTCGTGACTCAATATTACCAGTCTTGGGAGGTCTTTTTA
Source organism: Nicotiana tabacum (assembly GCF_000715075.1). Classification (NCBI taxonomy): domain Eukaryota; kingdom Viridiplantae; phylum Streptophyta; class Magnoliopsida; order Solanales; family Solanaceae; genus Nicotiana; species Nicotiana tabacum. The sequence continues at coordinate 50,182,235 of NC_134083.1, forward strand.
TATTTGTTTCCTCTTTCGGTTTCGATTATCTATTAAAAATAAATTTGGCTTGAATTGTAATTGTAATCGGCTTAATTAGTCCTAGAGACTAAGTGCCATCATGATGCCTGTGGTGGAATTTTGGGTCGTGACAAAAATATATAAATAGACTATCACTATACAATTTATATAATTTTCAGCTGCCCCCAACTTCATTCAAAACAATGCCTAGAACAACACTAGTTAGATTCACAAAACTGTCGAAAGAGATTAAAACTGTAGAAATTACAAAACTACCACAAAATATGAAACTTCCAAATCAAACTATTAATTGAAAAGAACCAAGTCGCAATTAAAAGTAATATTCAACATTAGAGTTTCAAGCATATTGTTCAAAAATATCCCAAATAAAAAACATAAAATATGATATAACTATGCAACTGTATCCGATCATAAGACAGTATTAGAACCAAACTACTTCATCTGAAATCACATGTGAATTTTTCGCTAAACTATTCAAATTTTTTTTATCTTGCCCATTTTCTTGTTATCCTTCAAAGTCTCATCCTCACCAATGGTATGCAGCTTTCACTTCTTTTTTTTGTTATCTGTCAAAGTCTCGTCATCACCAACGACATGCAACTTGTCCTTTTTTAGTTAGATCCTTCAATCTACCAATAGTTTCGTTGTTACTTACTGGATAAGTGATTCTAACTCAGATTTGGTCAATATACACGAAAATATCCTTGTTTTCATCATTTAATTAGTATTTTGATATGAAAATTTTGGGAAAATTGTAGAATCTTTATCTAACGAATTTGTGAGATTTGGATGTCGATCCGGAGTCGGATTTGAGTGAAACTAGTATCGTTGGAGTCGTGGTCAAATGGATATTCATAATTTATGACTGTTACCCAATTCCGAGACGTGGGCCCGGGTCAACTTTTGGGTCGAATTTTTGATTCTTTGCTAAAATTGTAGTTTTATTATTTAAATTAGTTCCTTGTAGTTATATTTATAGTATGAAATTATTTTGGCTAGATTCGAGCCGATAAGAGTTGGAAAATTGAGTGAAAGGCAAACTACTCTTTGATGTATGAATAAAGATACTACTTTTTGTTGTAATGAAAGTATTGGTAGAAGTTTTATACCAAATATTGTTAACTTGATATTTGTATCCTTTAAATTGTTACTCTGATTGCTAAAAGTTTTGCATGTATAAATAATATGTTTATACAATATAGACTATCACTATACAGAAAATATATAATTATAACTATCACTTACGAAAAATATACAAATAGACTCTCAATATACAAAAATATTCAAATAGACTGTCACTATATAAATTATATATAATTCAGCTGCCTCCAACTTCATTCACAAAACTTCCTAGAACAACACTAGTTAAATTTGCAAAACTGTCGAAAGAGATTAAAACTGTAGAAATTACAAAACTACCACAAAATATGAAACTTCCAAATCCAACTATTAATTGAAAGCAAACAAGTCGCAATTAAAAGTAATATTCAATATTAGAATTTCAAACATATTGTTCAAAAATATCCCAAACAAAAAGCATAAAATATGATATAACTATGCAAATATATCCAATCATAAGACAATATCAGAACCAAACTACTTCATCTTAAATTAAATGTGAATTTTTCGCTAAACTATCCAAAATTATTTCATCTTGCCCTTTTTATTGTTATCCTTCAAAGTCTCATCCTCACCAACGGTATGCAGCTTTCCCTTCTTTGTTTTGTTATCTGTCAAAGTCTCGTCATCACCAACGGCATGCAACTCGTCCTTTTGTGTTAGATCCTTCAATCTACCAGTTGTCTTATCGTTACTTACTGCACGTGCTCTTTGTTTCTTTACTCCATAATCCTATAGAAATATACCAACCATCTCTGTATCTCATCAATATCAATAGCTTTAGGAATTCTGCTGCCTTGAATGATGTACTCAGCAAATGCAACAACATAAACACTACAGTCACTACATACAAGGTCGCACATAAATTGTAACTACCCGCCGGTTATTTTGAGAGTATTAGCCCTGAACCCCTATTTACTGCTCCCTCTATTTCATTTTGTGGTTACGTAACTTGCCGGGAGGATCTGGTTTTGGTTTCGGAGTGAAATGGGACATGTAGTCCCTAAAATGAAAGTTTAAGTTTTAAGTATTGACCGTAGTTTGAAGTATATGAAGACGAACTCGGAATGGAGTTCTGATGATTCCAATAGCTCTATAGGGTGATTTTAGTCTTAGGAGCGTGTTCATATGTTGAATTGGAGGTCTGTAGGTCATTTTATCGTCAATTGGTGAAAATTGGAAATTTGAATAATTTTTGGAAAGTTTGAACGGGAGTGGACTTTTTGATATTGGGGTCGGATTCTGATTTCGAAGGTTGGAGTAGGTCCGTATTGTCAATTATGACTTGTGTGCAAAAGTTGAGGTCACTCAGACTTGATTTGATAGGTTTCGGCATCGGATGTAGAAGTTTGAAGTTTCAGGTTCATTAGGCTCGAATCGATGCGCAATTTATGTTTTTAGCATTGTTTGATGTGATTTAAGGGCTCTACTAAGTTCTTATGATGTTTTAGGACTTGTTGGTGTATCTGGTCGAGGTCCCGGGGGCTCGGGTATGTTTCGGGTGAGTTTTAAATGAGTTTGGGCATTTCGGCACTTTGATGATGTCTTGGAGCAGTTGAAGTGCGGGGGGCACATTTTTGGAGTGCGGATGTGCGGCCGAAAACTCCCAAAGTGTGGCTGCAGTGGAAAATGTGCGGACCGCAGTTGAAGATATGCGGACCACAGTTGAAAATGTGCGGACCACAGAAATCCTCCTGCTGCCGTAAAAAGGAGATTTTGCAGATTCGATGGTCTAATTTCAGAAGGTTATATCTTTTAATCTACAAGGAATTTGGAGATGATCCAAAAAAGAAAGTTGTAGACCTCTGAGTCTAGTTTTTAGAAAGTTAAACCATAAATCATTTGGATATTTGTACAGAAAGTTATGGCCAATTTACTAAAGCTTGACAGTGTAGATACTGTTAAACTGCGACTGCACAATTTGGATTGCGGCCGCAGAGACCTTAAATGTGCGGACCGCACAAAAAAAATGTACGGTCAGCACATTGGGAGATCAGATTGGTACCAAATAAATGAGGGTTTCATCTCATTTTCATTTTTGGACTTTGGGAGCTCGGTTTGTGGCGATGTTTCGTGGGCTTTTCAAGAAATTCATCGGGGTAAGTGATTCTAGCTTAGATTTGGTCAATATACATGAAAATATCATTGTTTTCATCATTTAATTAGTGTTTTGAGATGAAATTTTGGGAAAATTGTAGAATTTTTATCTAACAAATTTTTGAGATTTGGATGTCGATCCGGAGTCAGATTTGAGTGAAACTAGTATGGTTGGTGTCACGCCCCAAAATCCATTAAAGGCCGTGATGGCGCCGGACACCGCTGTCAGGCAAGCCAACAATACATACTTAGCTTAATTACCCATTTTAATGGATTAAAAATCAAAATTTCTTCAATAAAATAATAAAAATAAAACTCATAGAGTAAATAATAAATATTTTTAGCAACTAAATTTCTAAACAACTCACAACCATTTCCAAAACCTGGTGTCACAAGTGCATGAGAATTTACTAGGGAATTAAAATTTAAAATACAGCATCTGTCCAGAATATAAATTAGACAGAAAAATATAATATCTCTGAAGAAGACTCTGTTAGCTGCGGATCGTAATACAGAATGCAGCTCACCTATGTCCCCACAATTATTAACCACACCTCTGCGCCCACAAGGCCGCTAGACATATATGTACCTGCACAATAAAATGTGCAGCAAGTGCAGCATGAGTACGAAAATAACGTGTACCCAGTAGGTATCAAGCCTAATCTCGAAGAGGTAGAGACGAGATGGCCGACTATGAAACTCACTATGGGTCAATAATATTAAACAATCATGAAAATAGAAATATTTATATCAACGTGATTCACAGAGATAACAATAATTTTATTGAACCAGCAAAATTAATTAAATTTCTTCAATTCTAATAAATTTCTAATTTATCAATTAGCCTCATTTACAGGAATAACAATAATTTCCTTAACAAGCAGAGTTTATTAATTCTTTAGATTTCCAATAATTTCCAATTTATCAATCAAATTCCTTCAAATGTAACAATTTCTAATCTATTAATTAAATCCTTCAATTTCAATAAAAATTCAATTTATCAAATAGCTTTACAAGTTGCAATAAATTGTCCAAGTATCGCCTAATTATTATTATTATTAAGCACGGTTTCTGCCGAGGTCTTACGGCCCGATCCAGAGTTTCGTGTACACTGCCGAGGGACGTGCGGCACGATCCATAGATGCATCTATCCTGCCGAGGTATTCGGCCTGCTCCACAAGAAAGGATGACATTTTCTTATGTACCTCCGGAAGAAGAGTATATTTATTATAAGATAAATTCAAGAGGAAGAACAAGTTCTCTTAACAATTAATTAATTTAAACAGAAAATCAAGCATATGAGATTTTCATACTTTAATATCTTTATCTAACAATTCACACTATATATATATATATATATATATATATATATATATATATATATATCATATAATATTAATTAAACAAAGAATACAATTTACACAAGTAATTCATGCTTTGAGTCCTAAACTACCCGGATTTTAGCATTAATAGTAGCTACGCATGGACTCTCGTCACCTCGTGCGTACGTAGCCCCCGCAATTAGCAAAAATTATTCAATTTAATCCCTATAGGGTAATTTCCCCCTCACAAGATTAGTCAAGAGACTTATCTCGTCTCAAAGTCCACTTTTCGATTACCACGTTGCGTTAAATTCCCAATTCGGTGCTGAAAAATCCTAAGCTATTCAAATATTATACAAAATAATTAATACATGTTCAAAAATTCTAATTTAGGCAATTGAATAAATTACCCTAACCAAGACAGAAAAATTCGTAAAATTCACCCCGGGTCCACGTGCCCAGATTCTGGAAATTTTCGGATGAAAATGTTACCCATAATCTCAAGAACTCAAATATATACTTTCTACCCAATTCCATAGCTATTTTCGTGGTTAAAATCTCATTTTCATAAAAATCTAGGTTTTTCATCTAAGCCTTTGATTTCTATGATTTACTAGTTATAATCTACCCATAATCTATGTATTTAACTCAAAGTGTATAGAATTAACTTACCTTTAAATTGCTAGTTGAAATATCCTCTCAAAAAGCTCCAATATCGCCCAAGAATGGAAGAGAATGGGCACAAAATGACTGAGCCCCGATTTTTAACACATTCTGCCCAACAGTCATTTTTGCACCTGTGGCTCCGCATCTGCGGAAGATGCGTCGCAGATGCGGTTTCCCCCTAAGCCGGCTCCGTCGCTTCTGCGGTCAGCGGCTCGCATCTGAGAGTCCGCTTTTGCGACTTTCACGTCGCACCTGCGCCTTCTCCGCACTTGCATTTCCCTCCTTCGCACCTGCGCCTGCGCAGGTGCATCTCTTCTTCCGCTTATGCGGTTCTGATAGAACTGGGGAGCTTCAACTTGGCTCTAAATTTTCAACCTAGTCCGAGCCTCGTCCGATTAACGCTCGGGGCACCGCCCGAACATACCAACAAGTTTAAAATCATAAAGCGGACTCGATCAAACTCTCGAAACGTGTAAAACAACAACAAATCTAAAAATCATACTCCAAACCAAATTGATTCAAACTTAAGAACTTCATGTTCTTCAATTTACTACCAACACGCTGAAACATACTTAAACTACTCGGAATGACACCAAATTTTTGCGTGCAAGTCTTAAATCACTATATGGAGCTATTCCTAGCTCGGAATTCCAAACGGACCTTGATTACTCTAAAACCTATTCCAAACCAATTTTTTTTAAAGAACTTTAAACCTTCAAATAGTTGATTTTTCACTATTAAGCGCCAAAATGCTCCCGGGTTATCCAAAACCCGATTCGAACATACGCCCAAGTCTAAAATTATCATACGAACCTATTGGAACCGTCAAATCCCGATTCCAAGGTCGTTTTCTCAAAATGTTAATCGAAGTCAGACTTGCCCTCTTAAAGCCAAACTAAGGAACCAATTTTTCCGATTTCAACCCAATCACTTCCAAATTTTGAACCAACCATCCCCGCAAGTCATAAATTAATAAAAGCATATATGGGAAGTCTTATTTAGGGGAACAGGGTTATAATGGTCAAAACGACCACTTGGGTCGTTACAGTTGGACGCGTGGTCGAATGTGAGTTCATAATTTGTGACTTTTACCCAATTTCGAGACGTGGGCTTGGGTCGACTTTTGGGTCGAATTTTCGATTCTTTGCTAAAGTTGTAGTTTCATTATTTAAATTAGTTCTTTATAGTTATATTTATAGTATGAAATTATTTTGGCTAGATTCGAGCCGATCAGAGTTGGAAAATCGAGTGAAAGGCAAACTACTCTTTGATGTATGAATAAAGATACTACTTTTTGTTGTAATGAAAGTATTGGTAGAAGTTTTATACCAAATATTGTTAACTTGATATTTGTATCCTTTAAATTGTTACTCTGCTTGATAAAAATTGTGCATGTATAAATAATATGTTTATACAATATAGACTATTACTATACAGAAAATATATAATTATAGACTATCACTTACGAAAAATATAAAAATAGAACTCTCACTATACAAAAATATACAAATAGACTGTTACTATACAATTTAGCTGTTTAACGACCCGGCCAGTCGTTTCGAGAGTTATAGCCCCATTTCTCCCATTTCTGCTTCTTTTTTGTTCTTTAGCTATATTACGTTATGTCGGGTTAGTTGGTCTGGGTCCGGGTCCGGAGTGGTTTCGTAGTGAATTGAGACACTTAGTCTCTTTAATAGAATCTTAAGTTGGAAAAGTCAACTGGATGTTGACTTATGTGTAAACGACCTCGGATCTGAATTTTAATGGTTCTGTTAGCTCCGTTGGGTGATTTTGGACTTAGGAGCGCGTCCGCAATGTGATTTGGAGTCCCGTGGTAGAATTAGGCTCGAATTGGTGAAAGTTAGAATTTTGGCGATTTTGGTCGGTAGTGGAAATTTTGATATCGGGGTAGGAATGGAATTACGGAAGTTTGAGTAGGTTCGTGGTGTCATCTCTAACTTGTGTGCAAAATTTGAGGTCATTCGGACGCGGTTTGATAGGTTTCGGCGTCTTTTGTGGAATTTGAAAGTCTTCAAGTTCTTAGGCTTGAATCTGAGGGTAATTTGGTGTTCTGATGTTATTTGGAGTGATTTGAAGGTTTGACTAAGTTCGTATGATGTTATGGGATGTGTTGGTATGTTTGATTAAGGCCCCGAGGGTCTCGGGTGAGTTTCGGGTGGTTAACAGACCATTTATGGCCTTTGAGAGAAAGCTGATCTGCTGGTTTTTTGTTGTTGCTGGTTTCCTCTTACCCGTTCGTGAGGTAGGTCTCGCATTCGCGAAGAGTATCTGGAGATTGAGGAAGAATTTTTCTTTGCGTTCCCGAAGTAAGGGATGCGTTCGCGAAGGTTTGGGAGTAGAGTGCATCACGGACGCGAGATGAGTAACGCGTTCGCGAAGAAGAGAAGAGGCAGTTGGGGACCCCATTCATTTGATCTACGCATTCGCGAGGGTGAAGTCGCGTTTGCGAAGAGAAGGTTCAGTGAAGTTTCGCATTCGCGAGTGGTAGATCGCGTTCGCATAGAAGGGATTTCTGGGCGAAGGCAGTTGTGCTTCGTGAACACGAGTGTACTTCCGCATTCGCGAAGAAGAAAATCTGGGCAGCAGTGTTAAATTCAAAAATTGAGGGTTTGAGCTCATTTTTCATATTTTGAGCTAGAGGTCACGGATTTGGGCGATTCTTGAAGTGTTTCTCACTTAGTTTTGGTTAAATTCCATGATTATATTTTGATTTTTATCATCTAAATTGTGATTTAGGGTGAATAATTGGGGGAAAAGTGGAAGAATTCTTGAGATGGAATTTTGAGGTTTTGAAGGGGATTTTGTTGTTGGATTTTGGTAAATTTGGTATGACTAGACTCATGAGTGAATGGGCTTTCGGGATTTGTGACTTTTGTCGGATTGTGAGACGTGGGCCTGGGGGCCCGATTTGAGCCAATTTCGGGTTTTGAGTCTTATTTAGTAGTTTCCTTGTGGAATTTATTCCTTTAGCATATATTAATGGTATTGTACTGCTTGTGGCTATATTCGGGACGCTTGGAAGCCGATTCGAGAGGCAAGGGCATTGCGGAGTAGAGATTTGCTCAGATTGAGTTAAGTAACTGTTGTAAATCTAGTCTTGAGGGTGCGAAACCCCAGATTATTTTGTGTCATGTGGCTATTTGGAGGTGACACACATGCTAGGTGACGGGCATGTGGGAGTGCACCGTTGGGGATTGTGACTTGATCCGTCCCGTAGCAACTGTAAAGTTGAATATACTGATGTAACTATATGCTTCTTATGTGTTTTTAGAAAGATTTACAGCAAATCATACTATGTCCCATGTCTAGGACTTATGCCAGTATTGTTTGGACCCTTGGAGGTCTTTTCTTGCAGTCCTCTCACTGTTTTTGGTTTATAATCTGTACTCAATCATGTTCATTCATTTTTACATCATAGCTTAGTCTCTGTTACTTTATTTGATGCATCATATCAATGTTGTTTGGGCTGATTACTTGTTTTATGAGAGCCCGAGAGACTGGAGATATTATGACTGAGTGAGGCCGAGGGCCTTATTGTGAGGACATTTATGGGAAAGGGCTGCACGCCGCAGCATGTTTCATTAATTCTGCCATGATGGGCATTGATATAGCGCTTGGGCTGAAGGAGCCCCTCCGGAGTCTGTACACACCCCCAGTGAGCGCAGGTACCTACTGAGTGCGAGTGCTAAGTGATTGGGAGGCATGAGCAATTGGGAGGCATTAGTGATTGTGAGGTTTGAGTGATTGGGAGAACTGAGTGATGTTTTGCACGAGGGGCGGTATATGATTTCATCATGTGTGCTCATAGCTGCTTTGAGTCGTTGTTTGAAAACTGTTGAAAGATATTTTTAATGGTTTTTACCTTAACTGGATTTAAATAAGCTGATTTGACTTAAACACTAGTTTTTTTAAAGTATGTTGTACTGTATGTTATTTTTGTGATATGAACTATACTTGCATCTAGCTCGTCACTACTTCTCAGCCTTTATTTACTGTTGTTACTTACTGAGTTGGTGTATTCACGTTACTCCCTGCACCTTGTGTGCAGATCCAGGAATTTCTGGCCATGGTAGCGGCTGTTGATATATTAAGTAGCGGATCATCGGAGATAGCAAGGTAGTTGCCTGACGATCGCAGCCCTATTTTTCTCCTTCCTTATCTTCCCCTTAGTTGTATTGGTTTTTTTCCCCGAACTATGCTAGTCTTGATGTTATCAGACAGTTTGTAGTAGTTGCTCATGACTTAGTGACACCCCGATGTCGAGCTATCTTTTCCGCATTTTTATTATTTTATTTTGGTTTGAACTCCTTAATGAAGATTCTAGTAAACTAAAGCTTTGACTTATCTTTTAAATGCAATATCGATGTTTTTTTGAAATATGTCGGCTTGCCTAGTACCACGATAGGCGCCATTATGACAGGTTTTAGTTTTGGGACGTGACAAGTTGGTATCAGAGCCTAGGTTACATAGGTCTCACGAGTCATGAGCTGGTTTAGTATAGTCTTGCGGATCGGAACGGAGACGTCTGTACTTATCTTCGAGAGGTTGCAGAACCCTTTGGAAACTCCACATTCCTGAATTCTAGTCGTGTGAATCTGTTGATTCTAGTAAGTAAACATCTATTGTTTCATTCTCTCAAATATGGTGAGGACTCGTACTACCGATCAGGAGGGCCAGCCAGGGCCATGAGAGGCCGAGGCCACGGTAGAGGTTGTGGTAGGGGCAGAGGTGCAGCCTGCATAGCAGCTGGGACAGTACCTGCAGATCTACCAGTTGCCCCAGATCAGGACCATATTCCAATTGTTGATGCACCAGCTCAGGCACCATCTGTGCCTATTGTGATTCCAGGCCTTCAGGAGGCCATAGCTCAGATTCTGACCGCGTGCACCAGCCTTGCTCAGGTGGTCTCTGTTCCGGCCGCAGCAGCCACTTCTCAGACCGGGGGAGGTGCTCAGACTCCCGCTGCCCGTACACCAGAGCAGGTGGTACAGGGATTCCAGTCACCGGGGGCACCACCAACCCAGCCGGTTGCAGCTGCTTAAGACTATGTGGTTTCTGCTATGCCCTAGATGAGCAGCGTAGATTGGAGAGGTTTGGGAGACTCCAGCCTCCATCTTTCAGTGGTGCCGAGGGAGAGGATGCACAAGGTTTCTTGGACATGTGTCAGGGGATACTCCATGCAGCTGGTATTCTGGAGACTTGTGGGGTCTTATTCACTACTTTTCGATTTTCTGGGGATGCACTCAGATGGTTGGAGACTTACGAGAGGCGTAGGCTTGTTGGCGCAGCACCCCTTACTTGGCACCAGTTCTCCGTGGTCTTTTTGGAGAAGTTCGTGCCTCAGTCCCGCAGAGAGGAGTTGCGCACACAGTTTGAGCAGCTTCGCCAGGGTGATATATCTGTGACGCAGTATGAGATGCGATTCTCGGAGTTGGCCCGACATGCTATCTGGTTTGTTCCCACAGACAAGGAAAGGATCAAGAAGTTTATAGATGGCCTCACTTATCAGTTGTGCTTGCTCATGACCAGAGAGAGTGTCTGGTGCTACCTTTGATGAGGTTGTTGACATTGCTCGGCAGATTGAGATGGTTCGCGGTCATGAGAGGATTGAGAGGAAGGCCAAGAGGCCTCGAGGACATGGAGGATTTAGTGATGCTCCTTATGAGGGTCAGTTCCAGCACGACAGAGGTCGTCCATTCAGGCATGCTCAGCCAGCCCGCCCAGTTCACCGTGGTGCATCATCTGGCCATGGTTCTCAAAGTTCTCATCAGGGCCACTCATCACTCAGTGCCCTCCTGGCTCAGAGTTCGTCCCATGCTCCGTCAGTTCAGTGCTCCTCCATGCCAGGTTCTTCTACCAGTTATCCCGGTGCTAGGGGTTCCCTTCAGTCCCCGCCACCCGCACCAGGGAGTTGTTTCAAGTGTGGGGAGTTTGGGAATATGTGGAGGCAGTGTCCTCGTCGTCATGGGAGTCCATCTTAGTAGAGGAGTCAGCCTTCGAATTCAGCACTAATTACTTCACCACCCGCCCAGTCAGCTAAGGGTGGAGGTCAGTCAGCTAGGGGTCGCCCTAGTGGGGGAGGCCGATCAGGCGGTGGTCAGGCCCATTTCTATGCCCTCCCTGCTAGACCAGATGTTATTGCTTCAGATGTTATAATTACAGGTATTGTCTCAGTTTGTCATAGATATGCCTCTATATTATTTGACCTTGGTTCCACTTATTCATATGTTTCCTCCTATTTCGCTCATTTTCTGGATATGCCCTTGAGTCTCTAGTCTCGTCTGTTCATGTATCTATGTCGGTAAGCAATACTATTGTTATGGACAGCATGTATCGGTCATATGTGGTGTCTATTGGGGGTCTGGAGACCTGAGTGGATCTTTTGCTGCTCAGTATGGTTGAATTTGAGGTGATATTGGGTATGGATTGGTTATCTCCATGTCATGCTATTCTAGATTGTCACGCTAAGACCGTCACGTTGGTGATGCCAGTATTTCTAAGGGTTGAAAGGAGCGGTTCTATTGATTATGTACCTAGTAGGGTAATTTCATATTTGAAGGCTCAGCGTATGGTTGAGAAGGGTTGCCTATCTTATTTGGCATTTGTGAGGGATGTTAGTGTAGAGACTCCTACCATTGATTTTGTTCCGGTGGTATATGATTTTCCGAATGTGTTTCCTGCAGATCTACCGGGCAGGCCGCCTGACAGGGATATTGACTTCAGTATTGATTTGGTTCCGAGCACTCAGCCCATTTCCATTCCACCGTATCGTATGGCACCGGCAGAGTTGAAGGAGTTGAAGGAAAAACTTCAGGAAGTCCTTGATAAGGGGTTTATTCGGCCTAGTGTGTCACCTTGGGGTACACCGGTTCTATTTGTAAAGAAGAAGGATGGTTCCATGAGTATGTGCATTGATTACAGGAAGTTGAACAAGGTCACAGTCAAGAACAAGTATCCGTTGCCTCGTATTGATGATTTATTTGACCAGCTTCAGGGAGCGGGGTTATTCTCTAAGATTGATTTGAGTTCCGAGTATCGCCAGCTGAAGATTCGGGATTCGAATATTCTTAAGACAGCTTTCAGGACCCGATATGGCCATTATGAGTTCTTAGTGATGTCGTTTGGGTTGACCAATGCCCCAACAGCGTTCATGCATTCGATGAACAATGTATTCCAGCCATATTTGGACTCATTCGTTATTCTATTCATTGATGACACCCTGGTGTACTCTCGTAGCTAGGAGGATCATGCTCAGCATCTGAGGGTTGTGTTACAGAGATTGAGGGAGGAGAAGCTTTAGGCAAAGTTCTCCAATTGTGAGTTTTGGCTCGGTTCAGTAGCATTCTTGGGGCACGTGGTGTCCAGTGAGGGTATTCATATGGATCCAAAAAAGATAGAGGCGGTGCAGAGTTGGCCTAGACCTTCCTCGGCCACGGAGATTAGGAGCTTCCATGGTTTGGCGGGCTATTACCGTCGCTTTGTGGAAGAATTTTCATCTATTGCATCGCCTTTGACCAAATTGACCCAAAAGGGTGATCCTTTCAGGTGGTCGGACGAGTGCGAGGAGATCTTTCAGAAGCTCAAGACTGCCTTGACCACAGCTCCAGTGTTAGTTCTGCCATCAGCTTCAGGTTCTTAGACCATGTATTGTGATGCCTCGAGGGTAGGTATTGGATGTGTTCTGATGCAGGAGGGTAGGGTGATTGCTTATGCCTCGCGCCAGTTGAAGACACATGAGAAGAACTATCCTGTCCATGATCTTGAGCTTGCTGCCATTGTTCATGCCTTGAAGATTTGGCGTCATTATTTATATGGGATTCATTGTGAGATCTAGTTTGCAGCATCTGTTTAAGCAGAAGGATCTTAATTTGCATCAGCGGAGATGGTTAGAGCTTCTCAAGGACTATGGTATCACTATTTTTTACCATTCGGGGAAGGCCAATGTGGTGGCCGATGCCTTGAGTCGTCGGGCGGAGAGTCTGGGGAGTTTAGTGTATCTCACAGCAGCAGAGAGACCCTTAGCATTGGATGTGCAGGCCCTAGCGGGCCAGCTTGTCAGATTGGATATTTCGGAGTCGAGTCGGGTATTGGCTTGTGTGGTCTCCAGGTCTTCTTTGTATGACCGTATCAAAGAGCGTCAGTATGATGACCCCCACCTGCTTGTTCTTCAGGACAGGGTTCAGCGAGGTGATGCCGGAGATGTGACTATTGGTGACGACGACGTGATGAGGATGCAGGGCCAGATATGTGTGCCTAATGTAGATGGGCTTCGGAAGTTGATTCTTGAGGAGGCCCACAGCTCGCGGTATTCCATCCATCCGGGTGATGCGAAGATGTACCAGGATTTGAGACAGCTCTATTGGTGGAGGCGGATGAAGAAGGATATAGTTGGGTTTGTGGCTCGGTGTCTCAACTTTTAGCAGGTTAAGTATGAGTATCAGAGACCAGGTGGCTTGCTTCAGAGGTTAGATATCCCGGAGTTGAAGTGGGAACGGATCACCATGGACTTCGCAGTTGGGCTCCCACAGACTTTGAGGAAGTTCGATGATATTTGGGTTATTGTGGATCGGCTGACCAAGTTCGTGCACTTCATTCCAATTGGTCTACTTACTCTCCAGAGCGGTTGACGGAGATTTACATCCGAGAGATTGTTCGCCTGCATGGTGTCCCAGTTTCCATCATTTTAGATAGGAGCACTCAGTTTACATCGCAGTTTTGGAGGGCCTTGCAGCGAGAGTTAGGTACTTAGGTTGCGTTGAGCATAGATTTTCACCCTCAGACGGTCGGACAGTCCGAGCGCACTATTCAGATATTGGAGGACATGGCGCATGCTTGTGTCATTGACTTTGGGGGTTCATGGGACTAGTTTCTTCCGCTCGCGGAGTTTGCCTATAACAACAGTTATCAGTCGAGTATTCAGATGGCTCCGTGCGAGGATTTATATAAGAGGAGGTATAGATCTCCAGTAGGATGGTTTGAGCCGGGTGAGGCTAGGCTCTTGGGTACAAACTTGGTCCAGGATGCATTAGATAAAGTAAAATTGATTTAGGAGCGGCTTCTCACGGCGCAGTCTAGGCAGAAGAGCTACAAGGATAGGAAGGTTCGTGATGTGTCTTTTATGGTTGGGGAGAAGGTTTTGTTGAAGGTATCACCCATGAAGGGTGTTATGAGGTTTGAGAAGAGGGGAAAGTTGAGCCCCTGGTTTATTGGGCCTTTTGAGGTGCTTCAAAGTATAGGGGAGGTGGCTTATAAGCTTGCCATGCCACCCAGTTTGTCAAGTGTGCATCCAGTATTTCATGTTTCCATGCTCCAGAAGTATGTTGGCGATCCGTCCCATGTTTTGGACTTCAACACAGTTCAGTTGGAGGGTGATACGACGTACGATATGGAGTCGGTGGCCATTTTGGATCGATAGATTCGGAAGTTGAGGACAAAGGACATAGCTTCAGTGAAGGTACACTGGAGAGGTCAGCCGGTGGAGGAGGCCACCTGGGAGACCAAGAGAGAGATGCGGAGCAGATATCCACACCTATTTGAGACTCCAGGTATATTTCTAGACCCGTTCGAGGACGAACGGTTCTTTAAAAGGGGGAGGATGTAACGACCCAGCCGGTCATTTTGAGAGTTATAGCCCCAGTTCCCCCATTTCTGCTTCTTTTGTGTTCTTCAGCTATATTACGTTATGTCGGGTTAGTTGTCCGGATCCGGAGTGGTTTCTGAGTGAATTGAGACACTTAGTCTCTTTAATAGAAGCTTAAGTTGGAAAAGTCAACCGGATGTTGACTTATGTGTAAACGACCTCGGATATGAATTTTGAAGGTTTCGTTAGCTCCGTTAGGTGACTTTGGACTTAGGAGCGCGTCCGAAATGTGATTTGGAGGCCCGTTGTAGAATTAGGCTTGAATTGGCGAAAGTTAGAATTTTGGCGATTTTGGTCGGTAGTGGAAATTTTGATATCGAGGTCGGCATGGATTTCTAGAAGTTCTTAGGCTTGAATCTAAGGGCAATTTGGTGTTTTGATGTTGTTTTGAGTGATTCGAAGGTTTGACTAAGTTCGTATGATGTTATAGGACGTGTTGGTATGTTTGGTTGAGGTCCCAAGGGTCTCGGATGAGTTTCGGGTGGTTAACAGATCAATTATGGCCTTTGAGAGATAGCTGATCTGCTAGTTTTTGTTGTTGCTGGTTTCCTCTTACGCGTTCGTGAGGTAGGTCTCGCATTCGCGAAGAGTATCTGGAGATTGAGGAAGAATTGTTCTTCGCGTTCGCGAAGGTTTGGGAGTAAAGTGCATCGCGGACGCGAGATGAGTAACGCATTCGCAAAGAAGAGAAGAGGCAGCTGGGGACCCCATTCATTTGGTCTACGCGTTCGCGAGGGTGAGGTCGCGTTCGCGAAGAGAAGGTTCAGTGAAGGTTCGCGTTCACGAGTGGTAGATCGCATTCGCGTAGAAGGGATTTCTGGGCAGAGGCAGTTGTGCTTCGCGAACGCGAGTGTACTTCCGCATTCGCGAAGAAGGAAATCTGGGCAGCAGTGTTAAATTCAAAAATTAAGGGTTTGAGTTCATATTTTATATTTTGAGCTAGAGGTCACGGATTTGGGCGATTCTTGAAGGGATTTTTGCGGAGTTGATTGGGGTAAGTGTTTTTCACTTAGTTTTGGTTAAATTCCATGATTATATCTTGATTTTTATCATCTAAATTATGATTTAGGGTGAATAATTGGGGAAAAAGTGGAAGAGTTCTTGAGATGGAATTTTGAGGTTTTGAAGGGGATTTTGTTGTTGGATTTTGGTAAATTTGGTATGATAGACTAGTGAGTGAATGGACTTTCGGGTTTTGTGACTTTTGTCAGATTTTGAGACATGGACCCGGGGGCCGGGTTTGAGCCAATTTCGGCTTTTGAGTCTAATTTAGTAGTTTCCTTGTGGAATTGATTCCTTTAACATATATTAATGGTATTGTACTACTTGTGGCTAGATTCAGGATGCTCGGAGGCAGATGCGACAGGCAAGGGCAATGCGGAGTAGAGATTTGCTCAGATTGAGGTAAGTAACGGTTCTAAATCTAGTCCTGAGGGTATGAAACCCCAGATTATTTTGTGTCATGTGGCTATTTGGAGGTGACGCACATGCTAGGTGACGGGCATGTGGGCATGCACCATTGGGGATTGTGACTTGTTCCGTCCGGTAGCAACTGTAAACTTGAATATATTGTCGTAGCTATATGCTTCTTATATGTTTTTAGAAAGATTTACAGTAAATCATGCTAGGTGCCATGTCTAGGCCTTATGCCACTATTGTTTGGACCCTTGGAGGTCTTTTCTTGCTGTCCTCTCACTGTTTTTGATTGATAATTTGTACTCAGCCATGTTCATGAATTTTTACCTCAAAGCTCAGTTTCTGTTACTTTATTTGATGCATCATATCAATGTTGTTTGGGCTGTTTACTTGTTTTCTGAGAGCCCGAGAGACTGGAGAGATTATCACTGAGTGAGACCGAGGGCCTGATTGTGAGGACATTTATGGGATCGGGCTGCAAGCCGCAACATGTTTCATTGATTCTGCCATGATGGGCATTGATATAGTGCTTGGGCTGAAGGAGCCCCTCCGGAGTCTGTACACACCCCCAGTCAGCGCAGGTACCTACTGAGTGCGAGTGCCGAGTGCCAGGTGCTGAGTGATTAGGAGGCATGAGCGATTGGGAGGCAAGAGTCATTGTGAGGTTGGAGTGATTGGGAGGACTGAGTGATGTTTTGCCCGAGGGGCGGCATATAATTTCATCATATGTGCTCATAGCTGCTTTGAGTCCTTGTTTGAAAACTGTTGAAAGATATTTTTATTGGTTTTTACTGAACTGGATTTAAACAAGCTGATTTGACTTAAACACTGGTTTTTTTAAAGCATGTTGTACTTTACGGAACTTTTGTGATATGAACTATACTTGCATCTAGCTCGTCACTACTTCTCAGCCTTTATTTACTGTTGTTATTTATTGAGTTGGTGTACTCACGTTACTCCCTGTACCTTGTGTGCAGATCCAGGCATTTCTGGCCACGGTAGCGGTTGTTGATATATTCAGTAGCGGATCATCGGAGATAGCAAGGTAGCTGCCTGGCGATCGCAAACCTATTTTTCTCATTCCTTATCTTCCCCTTAGTTGTACTGGTTTTTTTTCCCGGACTATGCTAGTCTTGATGTTATCAGACAGTTTGTATTAGTTGCTCATAACTTAGTGACACCCCGATGTCGGGCTATCTTTTCCGCATTTTTTTTTTATTTTGGTTTGAACTCTTTAATAAAGATTCTAGTAAAGTAAAGCTTTGACTTATCTATTAAATTAAATATCGATGTGTTTTGGAAATGTGTCGGCTTGCCTAGTACCACGGTAGGCGCCATCACGACAGGTTTTAGTTTTGGGTCGTGACAAGCTGCCCCCAACTTCATTCACAAAACTGCCTAGAACAACACTAGTTAAATTCGCAAAACTGTCGAAAGAGATTAAAACTGTAGAAATTACAAAACTACCACAAAATATGAAACTTCCAAATCCAACTATTAATTGAAAGCAAACAAGTCGCAATTAAAAGTAATATTCAACATTAGAATTTCAAACATATTGTTCAAAAATATCCCAAACAAAAAGCATAAAATATTATATTACTATGCAAATGTATCCAATCATAAGACAATATCAGAACCAAACTACTTCATCTTAAATTACATGTGAATTTTTTGCTAAACTATCCCAAATTATTTCATATTGCCCTTTTTATTTTTATCCTTCAAAGTCTCATCCTCACCAACGCTATGCAGCTTTCCCTTCTTTGTTTTGTTATCTGTCAAAGTCTCGTCATCACCAACAGCATGCAACTTGTCCTTTTGTGTCAGATCCTTCAATCTACCAATAGTCTCGTTGTTAATAACTGCACGTGCTCTTTGTTTCTTCACTCCATAATCCTATAGAAATATACCAATCATCTCTGTATCTCATCAATATCAATAGCTTTAGAAATTCAGCTGCCTTGGATGATGTACTCAGCAAATGCAGCAACATAAACACCGCAATCAGTACATACAAGGTTGCACATAAATTGTAACTACCCGGCCTGTTGTTTTAAGAGTATTATCCCTAAACCCCTATTTACTACTTCCTTTATTTCATTTAGTGGTTACGTAACTTACCGGGAGGATTTGTTTTTGGTTTCGGAGTAAAATGGGACACATAGTCCCTAAAATGGAAGTTTAAGTCCTAAGTATTGACCGTAGTTTGAAGTATATGAAAATGACCTCGGAATAGGGTTTTGACTATTCTATTAGCTCCGTAGGGTGATTTTGGTCTTAGGAGCATGTTCGGATGTTGAATTGGAGGTCCGTGGGTCATTTTATCGTCAATTGGTGAAGATTTGGAAATTTGATAAATTTTTGAAAAGTTTGACCGGGAGTGGAATTTTTTATATTTGGGTTGGATTCCAATTCTGGAGGTTGGAGTAGGTCCGTAATGTCAATTATGACTTGTGTGCATAATTTGAGGTCACTCGGACTTGATTTGATAGGTTTCGGCGTCAGATGTAGAAGTTTGAAGTTTAAGGTTCATCTGGCTCGAATCGATGCGCAATTTGTATTTTTAGCATTTTCTGATGTGATTTAAGGGCTCAACTAAATTCGTATGATGTTTAGGACTTGTTGGTATATTTGGTTGAAGTCCCGGGGGCTCGGGTATGTTTCGGGTGAGTTTTGAACAAGTTTGGGCATTTTCGGCACTTTGATGATGTCATGGAGCAGTTGAAGTGCGGAGGGCATATTTTTGGAGTGCGGGGTGCGGCTGCAAACTCCCAAAGTGAGGATGCAGTAGAAAATGTGTGGACCACAGTTAAAGATATGCAGACCGCAATTGAAAAAGTGCGGACCGCAGAAATCCTCCTGCTGCCGCAGAAAGGAGATTTTGCAGTTTCTATGGTCTGAGTTCGGAAGCTTATATCTTTTTGTCTACAAGAAATATGGAGATGATCCAAAAACAAAAGTTGCAGACCTTTGAGTCTAGTTTTTAGAAATATTAACCATTAATCATTTAGACATTTGTACAGAAAGTTATGGTCAATTTACTAAAGCTTGCAGTGAAGATACTTCTGAACTGCGACCGCACATTTTGGATTGCGGTTGCAGAGACCTTATGTGATGACCCAAAAAGTCATCTTATGTTTTAGAACTCGAATCTGCGCTTTTAAGCCTTAAAAATCTCATTTTTACCCTCCTCGATTTGCGTTCACAGTCCGGATATTGGCCCGGAAGGCTTATATGTTAAAAACTGATGAAAATAAGAATTTTTGCCTTAAAAGTTTATTTTAGTTGACTTCGATCAATATTTTTGGTAAGCAGGTCCGGATGCATATTTTGACGGTCCCGGTGGGCCCGTATCGAATTATGGGATCTAGGCGTATGCCCGGAATCGAATTCGGAGGTCCATAGCTCGAGTTATGAATTTTTGAGGAAAATTAAAAGTTTGAAAATTAATTATTTCTAAGAATTGATTGATTTTTGGCATTGTGAGTACCGGGTCCGTATTTTGGTTCCGGGGCCCGGTATAGGTTCATTATGATATTTAAGACTTGTCTGTGAAATTTGGTGAGAAACGGAGTTGATTTGACATGATTCGGACGTCTAGTTGAGAAGATAGGAATTTTAAAGTGTGGAGAATTTCATTTGATTTGGTGCTAAATTCGTAGTTGTAGGTGTTATTTTGGCGAGTTGATCGCGCGAGCAAGTTTGAATGATGTTTTTAGACTTGTGAGCATGTTTGGTTTGGAGCCCCGAGGGCTCGGGTGAGTTTCGGGTAGGCCACGGGAAGTTTTGGACTTTGAAATCTGGTATTTTGCTGTAGCAGGTGTTCTGGCATGTCCTTGTTCGCGTTCGCGAAGGTACTCTCACGAACGCGAAGAGTAAACTGGGCAGTTGGAGTTTTCTTCTTTGCGAACGCGAAGGCTTGGTCGCAAACGCGAAGCGTTGGGGGCGTTACCCTTCTCGAATGCGACCAGCTCCTCGCACACCCATAGTGTTAGGCACACCTGGGGAAGAGTCGATCGTTCCTTCATCGCGAACGCGAGCAATGTCTCGCAAACACAAAGGCCGTGGGGGTAGCCTACACGAACGCGAACGCGGTCTCGCGAACGCGAAGCCTTGGCAGCCATTACTCTTCACGAACGCGACAGTTCTCTCACAAACGCGATGAACACTGTCGCCCAGCACTTAACAGAATCCAAACACGGAATTTAGCCAAAAATTCATTTTTCTCAAAAACCAAACGGTTAGAGGCGATTTTCAAGAGTCATCTTCTTCCCCATGGTAGAATTAGGGGTTAGAGTAGAAACTAGGGATTTCGGGAATTGGAGGATTTAGACCTCAATTTGAGGTGGGATTCCAAAACCAATTATATATTCGGGCTCAGGGTGATTGGGTAAATGGATTTTGATCCGAAACTCGGGGTTTGACCAAGCGGGCCCGGGGTCGATTTTTTGACTTTTTGGAGAAAAATTTGGAAAATTTAATTTATGCAATATAATTGATTCCTTTAGCAATATTTGATATTATTGAGTCATTTTTGAATAGATACGAGTGGTTTGGAGGTGAATTCTAAAGGAAAAGGTGTGATTGAGAATTAAGTGGCCTTCGGAGCGAGGTAAGTGTTGTGTCTAACCCCGACTTGAGGGAATTAGAAACCTCAGAGTATTTGCTATATGAAATTCATGTGAGCGGCGTATATGTGAGGTGACGTGTACTTATGCGGTGCCAATTTACCTGTTTTCCCTGTTTTCTCACGTTTTTCTTATATTGTCTCTTTCCTATGCCTAATTGTTATATGTTTATACTAGTGTTGTTAAATTGATCGTTCTTATTATGTTTACGGATTTTCTGGTGATTCTTGAGTATTTATTTCAAAGTTGAGATTGATATTGTGGAACCAAATGTTAAAGTAAAGTTTGTACTTGTTATTCTATCTCCCTGTTGTTATTTATTCATTGAATTATGGTAAGGGAGAGTGCTAATGCACGAAGGGTGATGTCGTTCCATATTGTGAGTGTTAATGCACGAAGGGTGATGTCGTGCAACATTGTGAGTGTAAAAGCACGAAGGGTAATGCCATGCCATATTGTGAGTGTAAAAGCACAAAGGGTGATGCCGTGCCATATTGTGAGCATTAATACACGAAGGGTGATATCGTGCCATGCTATGAGAGTTAATGCACGAAGGGTAATGCCATGCAGTTTTTTATTTGTTTTTGTGGTGAGATTGAGTGTAAAAGCATGAAGGGTGATGCCGTGCATTTTTCCTTTACTGTATTCGTGCTCCTGTTGATTCATATTATATTGGTTGTTTTAGTTCTCATTATGCTTTAGCTCTTTACTTCGTATTTTCCTCCCGCATGTATCCCCTCCCGATAATTCTTGTCTAGTTCTTCATTACTGTTATTTGTTTACATATACTGTTAAATTGTACGGGTTGATTTATAGGTGCCTTGCCTTAGCCTCGTCACTACTTCGTCGAGGTTAGGCTCGACACTTACCAGTACATGGGGTCGGTTGTACTGATATTGTACTCTGCACTTTCTGTGAAGATTTTGGTACCGTCTCGGGTTGATCAAGATTTTTGTTGTTGGACCCGCTATCCGGAGACTCAAGGTAGATCTGTCGGCACTCACAGACCTTGAAGTCCCCATCTATCTTTTCAATTTTACTGTTTCTTTCATCCAAACAGTTGTATTTCTTTCAGACTATTACTTGTAATGAATTCTAGAATGCTCGTGAATTGTGACTCCAGATCCGGGTAGTAGTAGTTAATGCTGTCTTTATATTATTCCACACTCATTATGTTTCACCTTAGCTAATTTGTTGTTATTTGCTGAATGTGATAAGAATTGGTTTCATTATTCTCTAACGTTGGCTTGCCTAGCAAGTGAAATGTTAGGCGCCATCACGATCCCGACGGTGGGAATGCCGGGTCATGACAAGTTGGTATGAGAGAACTAGGTCGCCTAGGTCTCACGATTCACGAGCAAGCTTAGTAGAGTCTGGAGGATCGGTACGGAGACGTCTGTGCTTATCTTCCAGAGGGTATGAAGTTTAGGAAAAAATTTCACTTCCATTCTCCTTTGTCTTGTGATGCTGTTTTCTTAATATTGATTGAACTCTTCTACTCTTATTCTCTCGCAGATGGTGAGAGCACGTACCGCTTCCTCAGCTGAGCAGCAGCTAGAGCCTCCAGTGGTAGCTCCTACGAGGGGCAGAGGTCGAGGCCGAGGCCATGCCAGAGGCCGAGGCAGGGGCAGGGCTCAGCCTAGAGCTCGAGCTGCAGCCCCAGCAGTGGAGCCTCAGATAGATCTTGATGAGGAGGTTCCAGCCCAGACTGTTCCTACCGGACCAGCTCAGGTTTAGGAGGGGTTCATTGCCACCCAAGTACTTCAGGACGCTTTGGTCCATTTGGTGGGCCTTATGGAGAGTGTGGCCCAGATAGGCACTACTCCCGCTCTGGAGCAGATAGCTCCCCAGTATCATGCTCCAGTAGCTCAGCCAGCCAGAGTAGTTCAGCCGGTTGTTGCGGCACAGACCGGTGATGGGTCAGCTATGTCTTCTGAGGCTTTGTGGAGATTGGAAAGGTTTACTAAGCTCTTTCCTTGTCATGCCCCGAACCTAGGAGCGAGACAAGCACCCGGTGCCCCACCTAACCTGGCATACCAAATTGCGATATAAAACTGAATGGAAACTAGCGCTAACAAACATCAATATAAAGCTAGGCCGAAAAGGCCGTCATAGCTACTACAACTGACAAACCACAAAATTATACATACCAGGCCTACAAACCCAACATACTGCACTAACCAACAGGATATGTCTACAAGCCTCTACTGATAGATATATTGTGATCGGAACAGGGCCCCGACCTACCCATAACATATATACAGATATACATAAGATGTACACAAAACTCTAGACCTGGCAACTCCGAAAGACGTGGAGCTTACCGATCAGGCTGAACTCGGGAAACACCTACTGAGGAGGTCTACCCGTCTGTCTGTCTGAACCTGCACGCATGAAATGCAGTGCCCCCAAAAAAGGGACGTCAGTACGAAATAATGTACCGAGTATGTAAGGCAATAAAATAACTGAAATCTAAAACTGAACTGATAATATGATAACTGAAATTAACTGGGAGTCAAAGATGGTCTGGAGATATACTTACCTGCTGATAGTGACTAAACTCCTTCAATATAGTAAGTAAAATAAATGTCCGGCCCTATAAGGCTCGGTACGTGTAACTGCTCGGCCGTAGTAGGCTCGCTCATAGGCGCTCGGCCATACTGGGCTCTGTACCTCGGCCATCCTGGGCTCGCTCATAGGTGCTCGGCCACAGTAGGCTCGGTATATATAACTTACCATCTGATCAGAGGTTGCCCAATAGGGGCCTGCCCACTGATTATAGCTCGATGGTGGTGAAAATAATGTAATACTGTATATATATATAGACCCTCTGCTCTCTTGACTAAATAAAGACAAAACTAAACTGAATATGAAGTCTCGATAAGGAATAATATTGTAACTTATGAGACTAGAATAATGTGAATAAATTCATGAATACGAACTTCTCTTTATGTCTCATTATTAACACATGTAGCTACGAGATCATGCCAAAATGAAGGAAGGGCTTAGCCTTAACATACCTTATCACAATCTTTCCAATCACCAAGTTGAACTCACCTCTTTGCACCTTAATCTACAAGAATGATAATAATACTATCGTTAAGTTACGAAAGGTACAACTATCGCACAACGAACGACAAACTAATTTTGTATTAAAACGGGCAGTATCTCCCCTATAATCCTTACTTCCTCCAAATTTAAGATAACACCAACAATACAAGAACAGAACAATAACAACATATATACATCATTTTCCAGCCCTATATACACCATCAAATACTACAAAACAGCCCAACACACCCCAATCTCTTCATACACAAAACGACCACCGTAGTAGTGTCAAACGACCCGAAAATGTTATGACGAACGACCAGCCAACCACCCTACATTTATATGGTGTTTCTACACCCGCTTCCTCCTCCAAAACTCCACAAAATAGTAGTAAAACACGCAGCCCAACAGAACACAAAACAGTCCACAAAACAGTCTGCTACAAGTGAATAACTCGAACTCACGGCTTCCGATCACCGTCCCGTGAGTTCTTACAAGTATAGAACGACTTACCATGAATTTACAGCAGAAAAAATGGATTAAAAAGATCAGTAAACTCATCTTATTTGTTGGATAACTCAGCTCCTATCTTGGTTCTTCAAACTCTAGGTTTTACCTCCAATTAGAACTTGAAAGGGAGAGAAAATCAATTAGGGTTTGTGGGAAATATTTGGGAGGATTCTTTGCAGAGCTTATGTCTGGTTATTATGCTCTATTTTAAGTCTAATATATGAATAAAATAGGCCTTTAAAAGGCCTCTTTGGACGACCCGAAATGGCCCATTTTTGGGCTTTCATTTAAGCAAGTAGGTGACACACCTACTTGTCACCTAGCAGCTTGTGCAGTATCGCAAAAATGCTCATATCTCTCTACTACGATATCGTATTGACAAAAGGTTTAATGCATTGGAAAATAGACTCATAGACCTTTAATTAGATGGGTGGATCACCCCATAACTCTAAGTATATTGGGAGAAAATTGCAGTTACATTTGACCCAAAGTTTCAGTAAAACTTATGAATGTAACTTGTGATGACTTTCATCGACTTTTGTTCCACAACTCGCTTGACTTCAAAACATAACACACAGATGTCATACGACTAATATAAATCATAACATAATCTCCTTATCATGTTAAGCACACTAGTCTCACCCCAAAGGTACATGTTATAACATTCCCAACTTGTCGACTTTCGACGAAACATTGTTTTATTTAATTGCTTTAGCTTCTGAACTGTCCAACCCTCTTTGTACTTGTTGTTCATGATCTTCAATATTTGTAACCTTAGAGGTAACATGATTAACGTACTTTATATACTTTTAAATATTATCTCATTTTTGGTCCTACATTAGTTTGCTTACGACGCATTTATACGTACGAAAATATAGGGTGTAACATTACTCCCCCCTTGGGAACATTCGTCCTCGAATGTTTACTCTTAGAGACTCTGGAAAATTTTGCCAGAGTATCCTTCGTACACTAGGTTAAAACCAACCTGCACGCAGCCAGAAAACATACTATGCATGCCACACATGGCCAATCTTTATAAATAGCAGCAATTTGCCTCACCGACCGTAAATCATAAATATTGAAAGTGAAAAATAAAAGCTTACCTGATGACCTTCTAGCCTACATAGAGCTATGTTGTAGCGTCCCATCTCGAACCATATCTTCAGTTTGAAATAGGTGGGGGTATTTAGACTTCATTTCTTCCTCCGATTCCCACGTCATCTCTTCTATATTCTTGCTCCTCCATAAAACCTTCACGGAAGCTACCTCCTTATTTCGTAGCTTGCGGATTTGTCGGTCTAGGACGGCAACTGGAATTTCCTCGTTTGACAAGTCCTCTGTAATCTATACATCATCCGTGGGCACCACTCGAGTAGGATCGCCAATGCACTTCCGTAGTATAGATACATGAAAAACCGGATGGACAGACTCCAATTCTGAGGGCAACTCTAACTCATAAGCTACTTGGCCCACTCTCCGAATGATCCTATAAGGCCCAATATACCGTGGGCTAAGCTTGCCTTTCTTGCCAAACCTCATCACGCCCTTCATAGGTGATACCTTTAAGAATACCCAGTCATTAATCCTGAACTCTAAGTCTCGTCGCCGCACATCAGAATATGACTTCTGACGATCTGAGCTATCAACAGTTGCTCCCGGATAAGCTTTACTTTCTCTATGGCCTGCTGAACCAGGTCTGGCCCATGTAACCCAGATTCTCCAACATCAAACCACCCTATAGGAGATCTGCACTTACGCCCATACAAAGCCTCATACGGAGCCATCTGGATACTGGAGTGGTAACTGTTATTATATGCAAACTCGATAAGAGGTAGATGTTCATCCCAACTTCTTTTAAAATCCAACACACATACTCGTAACATATCCTCGAGCGTCTGAATTGTGCGCTCGGCTTGTCCATCAGTCTGTGGATGAAAAGCTGTGCTGAGATTCACCTGAGTCCCTAGACCTCTCTGAAATGACCTCCAAAAATGTGCTGTAAACTGAGCCCCACGGTCATATATAATAGAAACCGGTACTCCGTGTAGCCGCACTATCTCCTTAATATATAATTTTGCATAATCTTCTGCTGTATATGTAGATCTGACCGGTAGGAAGTGATCTGATTTCGTGAGCCTATCGACTATCACCCATATGGAATCGAACTTACGATTAGAACGAGGTAAACCCGTGATAAAGTCCATGTTTATCGCCTCCCATTTCCATGTCGGGATCTCTATAGTCTGCATTAGCCCTCCGGGCTTCTGGTGCTCTACCTTCACTTGCTGGCAACTAGTACATTAGGCGACAAACTCAGAAATGTTCTTCTTTATATCGTTCCACCAGTACACATCCTTAATGTCATGATACATCTTCGTCGATCCAGGATGGATGGAATACCATGAATAATGTGCCTCTGACATAATCATGTCTCGTAGCCCTGCTATATCTGGAACACACAAACGACCCCTGTATCTGAGAACCCCATCTCCCTTGAGCTCTAACAATGGCTTCTTCTGCTGCGGAACTCGCTCTCTCAACTCGACCAACTCTGGGTCCTCGTACTGCCTTTCCTTGACTTCAGCTATGAGGGCTGATTTTGCAGTGTTTTGGAGTACAACTCCACCATCCTCAGAATCTACTAACCGAACCCCCAACGAAGCCAATTGTTGAATCTCTCTAGCTAATTGTCTTTTCTCGGGCTCTACATGTGCTAAGCTACCCATAGATCGGCGACTTAAGGCATCTGCTACAACATTAGCTTTCCCTGGATGGTAGAGAATGTTAACATCGTAATCTTTCAATAACTCAAGCCATCGCCTCTGTCGCAAATTCAACTCTTTCTGCTTGAAGATATATTGTAGGCTTTTATGATCAGTAAATACATCAACATGAACACCATATAAATAATGCCGCCATATCTTAAGTGCATGGACAACCGCAGCTAACTCGAGGTCGTGGGTCGGATAATTCCTCTCGTGCTTCCTCAACTGCCTTGAAGCATACGCAATTACCTTCCCATGTTGCATCAGGACACATCCTAACCCGACACCTGATGCATCACAATACACGGCATAACCCTCTAGACCCTCTGGAAGTGTTAGAACTGGAGCTGAGGTCAACCTGTTCTTAAGCTCTTGGAAACTCCGCTCACAAGCCTCTGTCCATTGAAACTTAGTTTCTTTCTGTGTCAACTTCGTCAATGGTGCCGAAAGGGAAGAAAAACCCTCTACGAACCTCCGATAGTATCCTGCTAAGCCTAGAAAGCTACGAACCTCTGTCGGAGTGGTAGGTCTAGGCCAAGATTTCACGGCCTCAATCTTCTGAGTGTCCACCTTTATACCTTCATCTGATACAATATGCCCCAAGAATGCTACAGACTTCAACCAGAACTCATATTTAGAAAACTTAGCATACAACTTACGATCACGGAGGGTTTGGAGTACCGCTCGCAGGTGGTCCGCATGCTCATCCTCTGAACGGGAATAAACCAGAATATCATCAATAAATACTATCACGAACAGATCTAAAAATGGCTGGAATAGGCTATTCATCAAGTCCATAAATATGGCGGGTGCATTAGTCAACCCGAAGGACATGACAAGGAACTCGAAGTGGCCATATCGGGTCCTGAAGGCTGTCTTTGGAATATCTTTTTCCCGAACTCTGACCTGGTGGTACCCCGACCTCAAATCTATCTTTGAAAAGCATCTAGCCCCCTGCAACTGATCAAACAAGTCATCGATCCTTGGAAGTGGATACTTATTCTTAATAGTTACCTTGTTCAGCTGCCTATAATCGATACACATCCTCAGCGAGCCGTCTTTCTTCCGCACAAATAGTACCGGTGCACCCTAAGGTGAGGTACTAGGCCTGATGTAACCTTTCTCCAGCAAATCTTTTAACTGCTCCTTCAACTCCTTCAATTCGGCAGGTGCCATTCTATACGGAGGGACGGATATTGGTTGAGTTCCTGGAAGCAAATCGATGCTAAAATCAATCTCTCGCTCTGGAGGAATACCTGGAAGCTCATCTGGAAACACATCTGCATACTCTTTGACTACGGGAATAGACTGAAGTGTAGGTATCTCAGCATCTGCATCTCTAACTCGCACAATATGATAAATGCACCCTTTTGCGATCATTTTCCTCGCCTTCAGATAGGAAATAAACCTACCTCTGGGTGTTGCTGTATTACCTACCCATTCAAGGACTGGCTCACCCGAAAAATGAAATCTGACTGCCTTTGCTCGGCAATCAACTGTGGCATAGCAAGCTGCCAACCAGTCCATGCCCATGATAGCATCAAAATCCATCATCTCTAGCTCAACTAGGTCAGCTGAGGTCTGACGACTACAAATTGTCACCGTACAACCTCGGTAAACCCGTCTAGCAAGAATCGATTCTCCGACCGGTGTAGATACCACAAAAGGATCACTTAGTATTTCAGGCACTATACCAAACTTCCTCGCGACAAATGGGGTAATATACGATAAAGTAGATCCTGGGTCTATCAAAGCATAAGCATCGTGAGAGCAAATGGTTAATATACCTGTCACAACGTTTGGTGAAGACTCCTGGTCCTGTCAACCCGCTAAAGCATAGATACGGTTCTGATTACCACCTAAACTGGAACCTCTACCTCTGCCTCGACCTCTACCAGCCGAAGACTGAGACTCGCGCCTTGAAGGATGCACGGACATAGATGATCCTGTTGCTGAACTCGCTGGTTGTGCCATTCCCCCATATTCTCTATTTGGGCAATCTCGCATCATATGCCCCGGACGCCCACATGTATAACAAGCATCAGAACCTGCTCGGCATTGGCCCAAGTGTCCTCTACCACAGATGTCACACCGTGGAGGAAATGACCATGTCTGCGCAGAACCTCACTGTCGCTGCAAACCCGACGCCCGTGAGCTCTCACCTGGTCCTGACTGAGTATAGCGGTTATACCTGTAACCCTGTAACTGAGGTGGCGGAGGCCTAGGTGGCCGTCCGAAGTACTGGGTCCTATAACTACCCTGAGATTGCTCCTGAGACCTGGGAAATCTCATCCTCTTACGTTGCCCTTGCTCATCCCTCTCTGTACCCTGCTGCCGATTCCTACCCCTTTCTATATTCTGGGCGAATGCCTGAATCCGGGAGATATCCATACTATCCTGCAATGCAGCGGTGGCACATGCCTTGGTTAACTCTGGGGCTAACCCTGCTATAAACCTGTGAATCCTATCCCGCATAGTAGCAACTATGGATGGTGCATATCTGGCCAATGAGTCAAAACGGAGACTATACTCTCGAACACTCATATTACCCTGCTTGACGGCTAGAAACTGATCGACTCGAGCCTGTCGGATCTCCCGCGGTAGGTACTGGTCAAGGAAGGCATCTGAAAAATTCTCCCAAATAGCTGGAGGTGCATCACGTCCCCTGGACCTCTCCCATCCCTCGTACCAAAGGATGGCTATATCTCGGAGTCGAAAAGCTGCTAGCTCAAGTGCCTCTTTCTCCGTGGCATGCATAACACGAAAGATCCTGTGAAGTTGATGTATGAAATCCTGCTGGTCCTCCCTCTGATCTGTCCCCGTGAACTCTAGGGGACTCAAAGCAATAAACTCTCGGACCCTTGAACTCCCAGACCCCTCAGAAGTTCCTGCACTAGCTGATGCCCTAGCCTGTTGCTGGGTAGCTACCAACTGTGTCAACAAATGTACCGCACTCCTCAACTCCTGATGGAAGTGGGGGCGGGGGGAACTGGATGTGCGATTTCCCTAGGAATCTCCGCAGTTGGTGGAGGAGCCGGTAATGGCTGAGTAGGGGTCTCGCCTTGAGCCTCAGACTGGGCCCCATCTACTGGGGGTACCCTGCTGGTCCCCTCACCTACTGTTGTATCTCTCCTCTGGCTAGCCGTAGTCTTCCTAGTCACCGTCATCTGTGCATGCAAACACCAACACATAAGTTTAATTCAAATTTCCTATAACTCAGTTCTATAGCACAATTTAGATTTCAAAGAAGGGTAACCAACTCCTAAATGCCCTGTAGTTCCCTGCTTATATAATGTGGTGCACAACACATCTATAAACAAGACCCTACTATACACGGCTTGTTGACTCCCTAGGACAGAACTGCTCTGATACCAAGTTTGTCACGCCCTGAACCTAGGAGCGAGACAAGCACCCGGTGCCCCACCTAACCTGGCGTACCAAATTGCGATATAAAACTGAATGGAAACTAGCGCTAACAAACATCAATATAAAGCTAGGCCGAAAAGGCCGTCATAGCTACTACAACTGACAAACCACCAAATTATACATATCAGGCCTACAAACCCAACATACTGCACTAACCAACAGGATATGTCTACAAGCCTCTACTGATAGATATATTGTGATCGGAACAGGACCCCGACCTACCCATAACATATATACAGATATACATAAGATGTACACAAAACTCTAGACCTGGCAACTCCAAAAGACGTGGAGCTTACCGATCAGGCTGAACTCGGGAAACACCTACTGAGGAGGTCTACCCGTCTGTCTGTCTGAACCTGCACGTATGAAATGCAGCGCCCCCAGAAAAGGGATGTCAGTACGAAATAATGTACCGAGTATGTAAGGCAATAAAATAACTGAAATCTAAAACTGAACTGATAATATGATAACTGAAATTAACTGGGAGTCAAAGATGGTCTGGAGATATACTTACCTGCTGATAGTGATTAAACTCCTTCAATATAGTAAGTAAAATAAATGTCCGGCCCTATAAGGCTCGGTACGTGTAACTGCTCGGCCGTAGTAGGCTCGCTCATAGGCGCTCGGCCATACTGGGCTCTGTACCTCGGCCATCCTGGGCTCGCTCATAGGCGCTCAGCCACAGTAGGCTCGGTATATATAACTTACCATCTGATTAGAGGTTGCCCAATAGGGGCCTGCCCACCGATTATAGCTCGATGGTAGTGAAAATAGTGTAATACTGTATATATATATAGACCCTCTGCTCTCTTGACTGAATAAAGACAAAACTAAACTGAATATGAAGTCTCGATAAGGAATAATATTGTAACTTATGAGACTAGAATAATGTGAATAAATTCATGAATACGAACTTCTCTTTATGTCTCATTATTAACACATGTAGCTACGAGATCATGCCAAAATGAAGGAAGGGCTTAGCCTTAACATACCTTATCACAATCTTTCCAATCACCAAGTTGAACTCACCTCTTTGCACCTTAATCTACAAGAATGATAATAATACTATCGTTAAGTTACGAAAGGTACAACTATCGCACAACGAACGACAAACTTATTTTGTATTAAAACGGGCAGTATCTCCCCTATAATCCTTACTTCCTCCAAATTCAAGATAACACCAACAATACAAGAACAGAACAATAACAACATATATACATCATTTTCCAGCCCTATATACACCATCAAATACTACAAAACAGCCCAACACACCCCAATCTCTTCATACACAAAACGACCACCGTAGTAGTGTCAAACGACCCGAAAATGTTATGACGAACGACCAGCCAACCACCCTACATTTATATGGTGTTTCTACACCCCCTTCCTCCTCCAAAACTCCACAAAATAGTAGTAAAACACGCAGCCCAACAGCAACACAAAACAGTCCACAAAACAGTCCGCTACAAGTGAATAACTCGAACTCACGGCTTCCGATCACCGTCCCGTGAGTTCTTACAAGTATAGAACGACTTACCATGAATTTACAGCAGAAAAAATGGATTAAAAAGATCAGTAAACTCATCTTATTTGTTGGATAACTCAGCTCCTATCTTGGTTCTTCAAACTCTAGGTTTTACCTCCAATTAGAACTTGAAAGGGAGAGAAAATCAATTAGGGTTTGTGGAAAATATTTGGGAGGATTCTTTGCAGAGATTATGTCTTGTTATTATGCTCTATTTTAAGTCTAATATATGAATAAAATAGGCCTTTAAAAGGCCTCTTTGGACGACCCGAAATGGCCCATTTTTGGGCTTTCATTTAAGCAAGTAGGTGACACACCTACTTGTCACCTAGCAGCTTGCGCAGTATCGCAAAAATGCACATATCTCTCTACTCCGATGTCGTATTGACAAATGGTTTAATGCATTGGAAACTAGACTCATAGATCTTTAATTTGATGGGTGGAACACCCCATAACTCTAAGTATATTGGGAGAAAATTGCAGTTACATTTGACCCAAAGTTTCAGTAAAACTTATGAATGTAACTTGTGATGACTTTCATCGACTTTTGTTCCACAACTCGCTTGACTTCAAAACATAACACACGGATGTCATACGACTAATATAAATCAT
Source organism: Nicotiana tabacum (assembly GCF_000715075.1). Lineage (NCBI taxonomy): Eukaryota > Viridiplantae > Streptophyta > Magnoliopsida > Solanales > Solanaceae > Nicotiana > Nicotiana tabacum. The sequence goes on from NC_134083.1 coordinate 50,215,060, forward strand.
AACATAATCTCCTTATCATGTTAATCACCCTAGTCTCACCCCAAAGGTACATGTTATAACATTCCCAACTTGTCGACTTTCGACGAAACATTGTTTTATTTAATTGCTTTAGCTTCTGAACTGTCCAACCCTCTTTGTACTTGTTGTTCATGATCTTCAATATTTGTAACCTCAGAGGTAACATGATTAACGTACTTTATATACTTTTAAATATTATCTCATTTTTGGTCCTACATTAGTTTGCTTACGACGCATTTTTACGTACGAAAATATAGGGTGTAACATTCCTATTCACTTCAGTGGTACTACTTCAGAGGATCCCCAGGAGTATCTTGATAGTTGTCACGAGGTTCTACAGAACATGGGTATAGTGTAGACCAATGGGGTCGATTTTGATGTATTTCAGATGACTTGTTCCGCTAAGAAATGGTGGAGAGATTATTTGTTGACCAGACCAGCTGGGTCACCTGCTATTACTTGGGATCAGTTCTCTCAGCTCTTCATAGAGAAGTTTCTGCCTATCACATTGAGAGAGGAGCGTCGCCGTCAGTTTGAGCGTCTCCAGCAAGGCATAATGACTATTACTCAATATGGGACTCGTTTTGTTGATTTGGCCCGTCATGCTATTATTCTGCTTCCCACCAAGAGAGAGAGGGTGAGGAGGTTTATTGATGGACTTTCTCAGCCTATCAAATTCCAGATGGCTAAGGAGATTGGGAGTGAGATTTCTTTCCAGATGGCTTCTAATGTCGCCAGATGAGTCGAAATGGTTCTTACTCAGGGAGGTCAGGGGTTTGACAAGAGACCTCATTATTCCGGTAAGTTCAGCGGTGCCCCATCTAGAGGTAGGTGTACTTTTTGTAGAGGCCATCCTCCCAGGCCATTTCATTCAGCACTACAGGCATCCCATGGTTCCTCAGGTGGTCGTGGTCCTCATAAGCCTTATTCCGACCAGCTAGTCTACAGTGCACCACCAGCTCCTATTAGTGCACCTCCACTCCAGAGCTATCTGGGTGGTTATTCAGGTCCGCAGGGTCAGCTTCAGGGTCAGCAGTCACAGCAGCCGAGGTTATGCTATACTTGTGGTGGTCCGAGGCACATTGCTAGATTTTGCCCTCGGGCAACGGGCAACTCACAACATCAGAGTTCTCGTGCCATGGTTCCGACACCAGTTGCTGCACCACCTGCTCACCCAGCCAGAGGCAGGGGTCAGGCAGCCAGAGGTAGAGCCAGACTATTAGAGGTAGAGGTCAGGCAGTCAGAGGTAGTGCATATGCATCATCATTTGATTTACCAGCATATACAAGTATTTTCATAATTTTCCATAATTTTTAAAGGCTTTAAATCAATTTATTTCTGTATTTTTATTATATAAATATCTATTCATTACCTTAAAAATTAGTTTTATGATGATTTTATCTTCTAAACATATCATTTACACCCATATAAGATTTTAAATATTTTTAGTGCATTTATTATAATTACATTTCGATTTTTAAGACTAAATTGCACATTTTGCAATAATAGTATATATGCATGTATAATTACATTATTTCATACAGAAAATGGCTTTTTATATTTTTATAATGTTAAATAATTATTTTTAATCATTTTCATGCATAAATAATATTTTTTTTTTATTAATTATTATTTTTATAAATTATAATTTATTAAAATTGTGTATTTAAAATCTGGTCCTAATTTCATAATTAATTTCGGACCTAAACTACCCAAACATAAACCAATCACCCCAAGCCCAACACCATTAGACCGGTCCCTTACCCATTTAATTAAAACCCGACCCAACCCCTGCTTAAACCCCAGCCGTTGAATGATCAACGGCTCATAAACGACCCCTCATTTTCCTTATATCACCCATCTCCTAAACCCTAACCTCATTTTCCCCTAATCCGCTGCCTCTCTACTCCCTTCCCTCTGAAGAACCCTAGCCCGCCGCCTCTCCAAAATCCTCCCCTAATCCCGTTCCTAATGAGATTTTATTTCCATTTACTTACCATTTCGACATATTTCCTTTATTGGTTGATTCTTTACAGTATTACTTAGTACTTGCCTAAACATGGCAAGTACCCTACTCTGATTCTGTCATAATCGATCTTCATCTCTTGAATCTAAATGATATTAAGTCCAAACACGTTATTTTGCACCATGTGAGTCCGATTTGTTCGTATCTTGCTGATTCATACTTTACCCTAAGGTTAGGGTTTATAGATTCTCTTTGATTCGAACCGAAATTGGTTCAATATTTAATATTAAGTACTATGTCGTCTATATTCACCTTATTATGTATGAATCTGTCTATTTCTGCCGATTGTTTTACTTTCCCTAAATTAGGGTTTCAGATACTTTTTATTTGAACCAAATCTGGTTCGGCTCTGTGTTTTGTGAATAATATTCATGTCTATGTTCATTTTATACAATATGAGATTTTTTGCCTTTATTTTCTGCCGGTTTTGTGGAGTTTACCTAAAAACTAGGGTTTCAAAATTTTTCTTCTTTACTGATTGTTTGAATTAATTATATTTTCATATTTATATGTTTAGTTCCTACACTATTTAAACCCATCCCCACTCCCCTTTGAAACAGTTCGAAAATCATTAAAAAGCTATAAAACTAAGGTTGTACGTTCTTCATTCTTGAATAAACTTGTTCTGTATTTTTTATTCCTGGCCGGCTGAAAGCCAAGGCCAGAAATTGCTAAGTTCTTGCTTTGTTTGGTGATACTCACAATACTGTTGAATTTCCTTCTTCCTTTCTTCATCTTAACTGGTGAGTTATCATATCTCTGCCATTTCATTCTAATTATTTGTTTAATGTGCTATTTCAATTAGACTAAGTTATCCTAAATGTTATTATATTTGTAGTTTGAGACATGCTTGAATCTACTTTGAGTTTGTTAGTTCCATTCTGCTTAACCTATATGTCACTGATAGCAATCTATTGAAGTTTAAGTTTGTTATTATCTTGCTCTTTGAACATGTTCTCATATCTCCTGGTATAGAATAGTTAACTAGGTATAGATGTCTTCCTTAATGGGATAACAAGTCTGTTTCTGAGTGCATCATAATGTGGCATGTTTGACTTTCTTTCTATTATATTTTGACACCCCTAGTAACTGCCCTAATTAGTTCCTAACATGTCATGATCTATGGCTAATTGATTTCTTCTTATGACACTAGTTTCTGCACTTAACTTAATATGGATCCTCCTTTATCATTTTAAATCTGTCTTACGACTTGTCTTGTTAGCATGTGATTGAGTTTATTTCCTAAAAACTGAATTAAGTCTGCCTAGGTTCAAATGTGTTGCTATTTGTTTGTGTTCTATGTGTGATTCTGTACCCCCTAATCCCATCCTACTCTCCTAAATTCTCACTCTTTGCTGGCTAAAAGCCAAACCAATTTAGGTTCTATCCCTTGGCCTCCCTAGTGTGAGCACTGCTCAGGGTTCATATGAGACCCTCGTGAACTCTGACACACTAGGATTTGGTCCCTAGTCTTCTTTGAACTGTTCTGATCATTCTTCTCTAGTGTGAGCCCTGCCCTGGGTTCTTGAAGCCCTTAAGAACTCTGACACACTAGAGATTTGGGTTTTGTATGCTTATCCTTGAGATATGGGTGAATCATTCACTGCTGGTTATTGTGTATCTTTGAACATGGGCTTTTGGAGCTACTGTGAGTAGAAGGCCTGGCATGTCTAGGTGTATTTGGGCCTGCTACAGGCTTTCTATAGTTTTTATACTTTGTAATTCATTCATTCAATTCTGGTCTGTAATAATTATTTGTAATTATAATTGGGGTATTAGTTAATTGGGAAACTGGGTTTATTTTAACATTTGCATGAGAATGGGTAGAAATCCTTCCTATAGGTGTTTACTTTGCTCATTCTGCTATTGTGTTAGATAACCTGCCTATAGGTGTTTACTTTGCTCATTCTACTATTGTATGTTAGATAACCTGTCTATAGGTGTTTGCTTTATTCAAAAACATTTTGCTATTGTATGTTAGATAACCTACCTATAGGTGTTTATTTTACTCGAATATGCTCAGTAGATAACCTGCCTATAGGTGTTTACTTGCTCGAATAAGCTTTGTGGATAACCTACCTGTTCTGCTTTTTTGGATACCATGCCTATAGGGAATAAAATAACCAAAGTTCAATTTGCATTGCAGCATATTCATCAGGCATCATGATCATAGGGTCATTTATAAATCTGCATTTTTAGAAGTCATGCCCATAGGATTCTTAATTGATTGATATGATATTGTCATACTTGCTCATTTATTATATAAGAACTAAAACCAGTTTCAATCATCAAGGGTAGGAATCATGTCTATAGGGTAATCACTATCTGTGTTAAGCACTAAAATCAGGCTTTAAAATGCTGCCTCGTTGAACGCCAGTAGAAAGCATGCCTATAGGAACAACTGAGTAATTCTGAATATCTCTCATGTTTATTACTGCCAAATACTGAGTAAATCACCTAGATAGCATGTTTATTGGTTTCAACCGCTTATGCTTATAATCAGTAGACAACTGTGCAGTCACTTAGAAATTACTTTGCATTACTGCTCGCATGATTAAAATCCAGAATCATATAGAAATCATGTCTATAGGGCCTAACGACTTCAATTGTTGAAACTGTCAAAACGCCTAATTTGTTTGCGTGCATTTGATGCCTAAGTGTTAAGGCTAACCTGAGCCCTTATTTGCTTTTACGTGAAAGTCCAATTTGTTTTATATGTCGCCTAGTTTTTATCATTTTTGAGCAACCTAAGTTAAGTCTAGAATCATCCAAAAAATAGAGGTCCAAACGTCTCCTAGGCCATAGGCAAGGGAATGGTAGTGCACGCATAGGATACGATTTAGAATTGATTAGAGCGCTTTAGGTAAATAATTTAAAGATAGTAATCGGGTAGAAGGAGATGATAGTCTGTGCCCGCTGAATAATATGAGTAATACCCCCGTCTTGGGGGAGTTACGAAGTATTATTTATGTTACACTGGGTGATCCTTCAGACTAAAAAACATAGGACCCCCCACTCCTATTAAAATAATTCTTTATTTATGTTTCTCTTCTCTCTTAGACTATTTCACATGATTTAAGTTCAGCCGGGACCCACCGGTATGGACCTCGAGGAGTGCCTAACTCCTTCTCCTCGAGGTAATTTGAGCCCTTACCCGATCTTTGGTGACGCAAATTAGTAAACCTGAGTCATTTGCAAATAGGTTCCCTAACGCACCTTAATCCATTAGGTGGCGACTATCTCTTTTAATAACCCTTCCTTTTAAAAGAGTTGTCACGTTTCGAAGCCCAATTTCGCGAAAAAAAAGGGGCGTGACAGTTATGCTTTCCCAGCCAGGCCTGAGGCTGAGTCTTCTGACGTTGTTATCACAGGTACTATTTTAGTTTGTAGTAGAGATGCTTCAGTTCTATTTGATCCGGGGTCTACTTACTCCTATGTGTCTTCCTATTTTGCTTCCTATTTGGTTGTGCCCCGTGATTCTTTGAGTGCTCCTGTGTATGTGTCCACACTAGTGGGAGATGTTATTACTGTAGATCATGTTCATCGTTCGTGTGTGGTCACCATTGGGAGTCTTGAGACTCATGTAGAACTTCTACTTCTCGACATGGTTGATTTTGATGTCATACTGGGTATTAATTGGTTGTCACCTTATCATCCTATATTAGATTGTCACGCCAAGACGGTGACCTTGGCCTTGTAGGGGTTACCTCGATTAGAGTGGAGAGGGACTATTGGCCATTCTACCAATACCGCTATCTCTTATGTGAAGGCTCGGCATATGGTCGAGAAGGGGTGTCTAGCTTATTTGGCTTATGTCCGCGATTCTAGTGCGGAGGTTCCTTCCATGGATTCAGTGCCAGTTGTTCGTGAGTTTCCAGAGGTGTTTCCTGTAGACCTGCCGGGGATGCCACCCGACATGGTTATTGATTTCTGCATTGATTTGGCTCCGGGCACTCAACCCATTTCTATTCCGCCATACCGCGTGGCCCCGCCAGAGTTGAAAGAATTGAAGGAACAGTTGCTTGATAAGGGCTTCATTGGACCTAGTGTCTCGCCCTGGGGTGCACCAGTGTTGTTTGTGAAGAAGAAAGATGGATCGATGAGGATGTGTGTAGATTATCGGCAGTTGAACAAAGTCACTATCAAGAAAAAGTATCCATTGATGAGGATTGATGATTTATTTGATCAGCTTCAGGGTGCCCAGGTGTTTTCGAAGATTGATTTAATATCTGGCTACCATCAGTTGAGGATTAGGACATCCGATGTCCCTAAGACAGTTTTTCGGACTCGATATGGGCATTATGAGTTTTTAGTGATGTCATTTGGGCTAACCAATGCCGCAGCAGCATTCATGGATTTGATGAACCGAGTGTTCAAGCCCTACTTGAATTCATTTGTGGTTATTTTTATTGATGATATTTTGATCTACTCCCACAGTCGAGAGGAGCATGAGCAGCACCTTCGGATCGTTCTTCAGACTCTGAGAGACAGCCAGTTATATGCTAAGTTCTCAAAATGCGAGTTTTGGTTGAGTTCAATTGTTTTCTTGGGCCACGTTGTATCGGCAGAGGGTATTCAGATGGATCCTAAGAAGATTAAGGTAGTTCAGAACTGGCCTAGACCCTCATCAGCTACAGCGATCCGTAGTTTCTTGAGATTGGAAGGTTACTACCGTCAATTTGTGAAGGGTTTTTCATCCATAGCAGCCCCATTGACCAGGTTGACTCAGAAGGGTGCCCCATTCAGGTGGTCAGACGAGTGTGAGGCAAGCTTCCAGAAGCTCAAGACAACTTTGACTACGACACCAGTATTAGTGTTACCCACAGGTTCAAGATCTTATACAGTATATTGTGGCGCATCTCGTACTGGTCTGGGTACGGTATTGATGCAGGGTGGCAAGGTTATTGTATATGCTTTGCGGCCGCTAAAGGTTCACGAGAAGAATTATCATGTTCATGATCTAGAGCTGGCAGCCATTGTTCACGCGCTGAAGATTCGAAGGCACTACGTTTACGGTGTGCCATGTGATGTATTCACGGATCATTGGAGCTTGCAGTATTTGTTCAATCAGAAGGAACTCAATTTGAGGCAGATGAGGTGGTTGGAGCTATTGAAAGACTATGATATCACCATATTGTATCATCCTGGGAAGGCCAATGTGGTGGCCAACGCTTTGAGTAGAAAGTCAGCTCGTATAGGTAGTCTTGCTTATATTGCAGTTAGTGAGAGACCGCTTGTATTGGATGTTCAGGCCCTAGCCAATCAGTTCGTAAGGTTGGATGTTTCTGAGCCCAACCGTGTTCTAACTTGTACAGTTGTTCGGTCTTCTTTGTTTGAGCGCATCAGAGATCGGCAGGATGACGACCCTCATTTACTTGTCCTTAGAGACACAGTGTGTCACGGTGGTTCCAAGTAGGTTATTGTTGGAGATGATGGAGTTTTGAGGATGCAAGGTCGTATTTGTATGCCTAATGTGGATGGACTTCATGAGTTAATTCTTGAGGAGGCCCACAGTTCCCGGTAGTCTATTCATTTGGGCGCTGCCAAGATGTATCAGGACTTGCGGCAGCATTATTGGTGGAGGAGGATGAAGAAAGACATAGTTGCATATGTAGCTCGGTGCCTAAATTGCCAGCAGGTAAAGTGTGAGCATCAGAGTTCTGGTGGTTTACTTCAGATGTTAGAGATCCCTGAGTGGAAGTGGGAATGTATCACTATGGATTTTGTTGTTGGACTCCCACGGACTCAGAGGAAGTTCGATGCAGTTTGGGTCATTGTGGACAGGCTGACTAAGTCAGCGCACTTCATTCATGTGGTAGTTACCTATTCTTCAGAGCGATTGGCAGAGATTTACATTCGTGAGATCGTCCGTCTTCGCGGTGTGCCCATGTCTATCATTTTTGATCGAGGTACGCAGTTGTCACACAGCGTGAGTTGGGTATGCAGGTTGAGTTGAGCACAGCATTTCATCCTCAGACGGACGGACAGTCCGAGCGCACTATTCAGATCTTGGAGGATATGCTCCACACATGTCTTATAGACTTTGGAGGATCGTGGGATCAGTTCTTGCCCCTTGCAGAGTTCGGCTACAACAACAGTTACCAGTCGAGCATTCAGATGGCTCCATATGAGGCATTATATGGTAGGCGGTGCGGTCGCCAGTAGGGTGGTTCGAGCCAGGAGAGGCTCGGTTGTTGGGTACAAACTTAGTACAAGATCCCTTGGATAAGGTCAAGATTATTCAGGATCGACTTCGCATATCTCAGTCCAGGCAGAAAAGTTATGCTGACCATAGAGTTCGTGATGTTGTATTCATGGTCGAAGAGAGTGTGTTTCTTCGGGTATCATCCATGAAGGGCGTAATGAGGTTCGGAAAGAAGGGCAAGTTGAGCCCTAGGTATATTGGACCTTTTGAGATTCTGGAGAGAGTGGGAGAGGTGGCTTATAGGCTTACGTTGCCACCTAGTTTAGCAATTGTTTATCCGGTATTCCATGTGTCCATGCTTCGAAAGTATCACGGCGATCCGTCCCATATGTTAGATTTCAGCTCTGTTCAGTTGGACAAGGATTTGACTTACGAGGAGGAGCCGGTGGCTATTCTAGCCCGACAAGTTCGCTAGTTGAAATCAAAGAGTTACCCTTCAGTTCGAGTGTAGTGGAGAGGTCAGCCTATTGAGGCAGCTACTTGGGAGTCCGAGTCCGATATGCAGAGTAGATATCCCCACCTTTTCACCAGCCCAGGTACTTTTCTATGTCCGTTCGAGGACAAATGGTTGTTTTAGAAGTGGAGAATGTGATGATCCAAAAGGTCATCTTATGTTTTAGAACTCGAATTTGCGCTCTTAAGCCTTAAAATCTCATTTTTACCCTTCTCGATTTTGCGTGCGCAGTCCGGGTATTGGCCCGGAAGGCTTATATGTTAAAAACTGATGAAAATAAGAATTGTTGCCTTAAAAGTTGATTTTAGTTAACTTTGGTCAATATTTTTGGTAAACGGGCCCGGATTTGTGTTTTGATGTTTTCGGTGGGCCCGTATCGAATTATGGGATCTGGGCGTATGCCCGGAATCGAATTCGGAGGTCCCTAGCTCGAGTTATGAATTTTTGAGGAAAATTAAAAGTTTGAAAATTAATTATTTCTAAGAATTGATTGATGTTTGGCATTGTGAGTACCGGGTCCGTATTTTGGTTCTAGAGCCCGGTACAGGTTCATTATGATATTTAAGACTTGTCTGTGAAATTTGGTGAGAAACGGAGTTGATTTGACGTGATTTGGACGTCCAGTTGAGAAGATAGGAATTTTAAAGCGTTCTTGAGAATTTCATTTGATTTGGTGCTAAATTCGTAGTTCTAGGTGTTATTTTGCCAAGTTGATCGCCCGAGCAAGTTTGTATGATTTTTTTTGACTTGTGAGCATGTTTGGTTTGGAGCCCCGAGGGCTCGGGTGAGTTTCGGGTAGGGCACGAGATGTTTTGGCCTTTGAAAATCTGGTATTTTGCTGCAGCAAGTGTTCTGGCATGTCCTTCTTCGCGTCGCGAATGCGAAGAGTAAACTGGGCAGCTGGAGTTTTCTTCTTCGCGAACGCAAAAGCTTGGTCGCGAATGCGATGCGATGTGGGTGTTACCCTTCGCGAACGCGACCAGCTCCTCGCAAACGTGTAGTGTTAGGTACACCTGGGGAAGAGTCGATCGTTCCTTCATCGCGAACGCGAGCAATGTCTCGCGAACGCGAAGGCCGGGGCGGGGGTAGCCTAGGCTATACTCTTCACGAACGCGACAGTGCTCTCGCGAATGCGATGAACACTGTCGCCTAGCAATTAACATAATCCAAAAACAGGATTTAGCCAAAAATTCATTTTTCTCAAAAATCAAACGGTTAAAGGCAATTTTCAAGAGTCATCTTCTTCCCCAAAGTGTTGGTAAGTGATTCTAAACCATTTTCTTTCAATTACCCTTTACATTTTATGAATTATCAACCTAAAATCTAGAGTTTGCATGGTAGAATTAGGGGTTAGGGTAGAAACTAGGGATTTCGGGAATTGGAGGACTCAATTTGAGGTTGGATTCCAAAACCAACTATATATTCGGGCTCGGGGGTGAATGGGTAAATGGATTTTGGTCCGAACCTCAGATTTTGGGAAATTTAATTTATGCAATATAATTGATTCCTTTAGCAATATTTGATATTATTGAGTCATTTTTGAATAGATACGAGGGGTTTGGAGGTGAATTCCAAAGGAAAAGTTGTTATTGAGAATTAAGTGGCCTTCAGAGCGAGGTAAGTGTTGTGTCTAACTTTGGCTTGAGGGAATATGTATTGTGTGAGTATTTGCTATGTTAAATTCATGTGAGCGGCGTATATGTGAGGTGATGAGTACTTATGTGCCGCCAATTTACCTGTTTTCCATATTTTCTCCCATTTTTCTTATATTGTCTCTTTCCTATGCCTAATTGCTACGTGTTTATACTAGTGTTATTAAATTGATCGTTCTTATCATGTTTACGGATTTTCTGGTGATACTTGAGTATATATTTCAAAGTTGAGATTGATATTGTGGAACCAAATGTTGAAGTAAGGTTTGTACTTGTTATTCTATCTCCCTGTTGTTATTTATTCATTGCATTATGGTAAGGGGGAGTGTTAATGCACAAAGGGTGATGCCGTTCCATATTGTGGGTGTTAATGCACGAAGGGTTATGTCGTGCCATATTATGAGTGTAAAAGCACGAAGGGTGATGTCGTGCCATATTGTGAGTGTAAAAGCACGAAGGGTGATGCCGTGCCATATTATGAGTGTTAATGCACGAAGGGTGATGTCGTGCCATCATATGAGAGTTAATGCACGAAGGGTGATGCCGTGCTATTTTTTTATTGATTTTGTGGTGAGATTGAGAGTGCAAGCACGAAGGGTGATGCCGTGAATTTTTCCTTTACTGTATTCGTGCTCCTGTTGATTCATATTATATTGGTTGTTTCAGTTCTCATTCTGTTGTAGCTCTTTACTTCGTATTTTCCCCCAGCATGTATCCCCTCCCGATAATTCTTGTCTAGTTCTTCATTACTGTTATTTGTATATACACTATTAAATTGTACATGTTGATTTGTAAGTGCCTTGCCTTAGCCTCGTCACTACTTCGTCGAGGTTAGGCTGGACACTTACCAGTACATGGGGTCGGTTGTACTGATACTATACTAAGCACTTTCTGTGCAAATTTTGGTACCGGCTCGGGTTTATCGAGATTTTTGCTGTTGGACCCGCTATCCGGAGACTCAAGGTAGATCTGTTGGTGTTCACAGACCTTGAAGTCCCCGTCTATCTTTTCAGTTTTACTATTTCTTTCATCCAAACAGTTATATTTCTTTCAGACTATTACTTGTAATAAATTCTAGAATGCTCGTGAATTGTGACTCCAGATCTGGGTAGTAGTAGTTAATGTAGTCTTTATATTATTCCGCGCTCATTATATTTTACCTTAGCTAATTGGTGTTATTTGCTGAATGGGATAAGAATTGGTTTAATGATTCTCTAACATTGGCTTGCCTAGCAAGTGCAATATTAGGCGCCATCACGGTCCCGACGGTGGGAATTCTGGGTCGTGACACCTTAAATGTGCCGACCGCACAAAATAAATGTACGGCTAGCACATTGGGAGATCAGATTGGTACCATATAAACGAGGATTTGGTCTCATTTTTCATTTTTGGACTTTGAGAGCATGGTTTGTGGCGATATTTCGTGGGGTTTTCAAGAAATTCATCGGGGTAAGTTATTCTGTAACGGCCCAACCGGTCGTTTTGACTTTTAGAACCTCGTTCCCCTAAATAAAACTTCCCGTATGTTCTTTAATGATTTATGACTTGCGGGGATGGTTGGTTCGGGAATTTGGAAGTGTTTGGGTTAAAATCGGAACACTTGGTTCCTTAAGTTGGCTTTAAAAGACCAAGTTTGACTTTGGTCAACATTTTGAGCAAACGGACTCGGATCAGTGTTTTGACAGTTTCGGTAGGTCCGTATAGTGATTTGGGACTTGGGTGTATGCCCGGAATCTAATTTCGAGGTCCCTAGCCCGAGATATAGAATTTTGATGAAAAATTAAAATTTTAATTTCAAATAGTGACTGGATGTCGAAATATGTGCAAACGACCCCGGAATATAATTTTGATGATTCCAACAGCTCCGAAAATTTTCATAGCTTCGTTATGTCATTTATGACGTGTGTGTAAAATTTGAGGTCAATCGGAGTTGATTTGATAGATTTCGACATCGAATGTAGAAGTTGGAAATTTTAAGTTTCATTAAGCTTGAATGGGAGCATAATTCGTGGTTTTAGCATCGTTTTATATGATTTGAGGTTTCAAATAAGTTTGTATGATGTTTTAGGACTTGTTGGTATATTTGGTTGAGGTCCCGAGAGCCTCGGGTGAGTTTCGGATGGTTAACGGATCAAAACTTGGACTTAAAACAGCTGCTGCAATTTTTCCTTTATGCTGGAAATTCTGGCCCAAAATCAAGGCCCATAATCGAGGCCATGATCGAGCTCCCAAGATCGAGCTCCCAAAAATTGAGACCCATGATCGAAGCCACGATCGAGGCCGAGGATCGAAGCCACGATCGAGGCCGAGGATCGAGGCCATGATCAAGGGCAAGGATCGAGGCCATGATTGAGGCCGATGATCGAGGCCATGGATAGAGTGCTGCATGGGCAGAATTATAAAAGAGGGCATTCGTCCCATTCGCCATTTTTAACAAATTAGAGCTTGAGTAGAGACAAATTTTGATAGATTTTTCAAGGAAAAGACATTGGGGTAAGTGATTCTAACTTGGATTTGGTCTATAAACATAAATATATCATTGTTCTCATCATTTAATTAGTGTTTTGAGATTGAAATTTGGGAAATTTTTAGAAATCTCATATAAAAGAATTTTTGAGATTTTGGTATCGATTCGGAGTTGGATTTGAGTGAAACTAGTATGGTTGGACTCATAATTTAATGGGTTGTCGGATTTTGTAAGTTTCACCGGATCCCGAGATGTAGGCCCCACAGACAAAATTTTAATTAATTTTGGGATTTTTATTAAAAATGTAGTATTTTCTTAGAGAATTGATTCCTATAATTTTTAGTGATTGTAGCGAATTATTCTGGCTAGATTCGAGCCAGACAGAGTTGGTAATCGTGGAAAAGGCCTTCTAGTGGATTAAATTAGAGCAAGACGAGGTAAGTTTCTTGTCTAATCTTGTGAGGGGGAAATTACCTCATAGGTGTTTAAAAATTAAATAATTATTGCTAATTGTGGAGACTACGTACGCACGAGGTGACGAGAGTCCGTGCGTAGCTACTATTAATGCTAAAGTCCGGGTAGTTTAGGACTCAAAGCATGAATTACGTGTGTAAATTGTATTCTTTGTTTAATTAATGTTATTTGATATATATACATATATATTGTGAATTGTTAGATAAAAATATTAAAGGATGGAAATCTCATATAATTGATTTTTCTGTTTAAATTAATTACTTGTTAAGAGAAATTGTTCTTCCTCCTGAATTTATCTTATAACAAATATACTCTGATTCCGGAGATATATAAGAAAATGTCCTCCTTTCTTGTGGAGCGGGTCGAATGCCTCGGCAGGATAGATGCATCTATGGATAGTGCTGCACGTCCCTTGGCAGTATACACGAAACTCTAATCGGGCCGTACGACCTCGGCAGAAATCGTGCTTAATAATAATAATAATTACACGATACTTGGACTGTTTATTACAGCTTGTAAAGCTATTTGATAAATTGGAAATTTATTGAAATTGAATTGCAGCTTGTAAAGCTATTTGATAAATTGGAATTTTTATTGAAATTGAAGGATTTAATTAAAAGATTAGAAATTATTTTAATTGAAGGAATTTAATTAATATATTGAGAATTATTGGAATTGAAGGAATTTAATTACTTCTGCTGGTTCAATAAAATTATTGTTAACTCTGTAAATCACGTTGATATAAATATTTCTATTTTCATGATTATTTAATATTATTGACCCATAGTGAGTGTCATAGTCTGCTATCTCGTCTCTACCTCTTCGAGATTAGGCTTGATACTTACTGTGTACACGCTGTTTTCGTACTCATACTGCACTTGCTGCACATTTTATTGTGCAGGTACATATATGTATAGCGTCCTTGTAGGCGTAGAGGTGTGGTTAATAATTGTGGGGACATGGGTGAGCTGCATTCTATATTACGATCCGCAGCTAACAGAATCTCGTTCAGAGTTATTATATTTTCCTGTCTAATATGTATTCTGGACAGATGCTGTATTTTATTTTAATTCCCTAGTAAATGCTCATGCACTTGTGACACCGAGTTTTGGGAATGGTTGTGAATTGTTTAGAAATTTTATTGCTAAAAATATTTATCATTTACTCTATGAGTTTTATCTTTACTGGTTCATTGAAGAAATTGTTATTTCAAAAATTACTAAAATGGGTAATTAAGTTAATTGATTATGGTTGGCTTGTCTGACAGTGGTGTCCGGCGCCATCACGGACTTTTTTGGATTTTGGGTCGTGACAACATGGTATCAGAGCACTAGGTTCACGTAGGTCTCACGAGTCATGAGCAAGTCTAGTAGAGTCTTGCGGATCGGTACGGAGGCATCTGTACTTATCTTTGAGAGGCTATAGGGCTGTTAGGAATACTTTCCTTTTTGATTCCTCATCGTGCGATTTGATTCCTTTAAGGCTTATGCCTTCATTTCCTTCCTTCTCAATCTTATGCGACGTGAAGCGCTTGTTATAAATTGGGGATCTAGGAAATTTTTAATGGTACTACAGATGTAGTACATGATGCTTCTCCCTGTGTAATTAATTGTGCTATTGTCGTCACCTTGCGAAAGGCTGCTCTGTCATTTCAAATTAGGTATCAGTACTACCTAAGGTTTTGAGATTTGGCATTCATTATTATGACGATTCGTGCGTTGTTATCGCACAGTGTTTATGAAATGGTAAAATGCCCGTCTATGTGTCAAGGCAGCAAACGACTTGAAAGAAGGTTTTTCCCAGTACATGATTCAGAGGTTCCATGTTTTATTCCCAGCAAGGAAAAGGTAATCGTACTATGAATGTTCAGGTTTGGGGTTGATAGAGTAACGAAGCTTGATATGTTCGAGTGTGGTAGAGTTCTCAATTTTGATGTGGTGTCATCGCCTTGTTAAATGCGTTAAGGTTCGCCGGTATTATGGTTTTCTTTAACTACCCTTCACGATGGGGTGTTAGGAATTGGTATAGGGGAAGCAGTCGTTAGAGATCGCGGTGTGCAGTGATTCAGGATCGAAGTAGTGTTCCTAGTATTGATGTCTCGAGAAAGATGATCGTCAAAAAGGTTTAAAGCTAGTAACGAGCTATTGGTTCAAGTGCTACAGAAACGGATTTGAGTTAGGGCAACAACTGGGAAGCGAAGGATGAGGAAGGACATATGGAAGGTGCCTTGCGGTGGTTAGGTTCCGAAATGGCCAAGTGTAAGAAAATAGAAGCAGAGTAGTTGCTTAAAGGAGATGGTTGACCAAAGTGGGAGAGTGGCAAGGTAGCATATGGATGCGTGGTAGGATAACTACACGGCTTGAGGAAAGTTTGAAGTGATTTGGGATTCATGGTGGACAGTGACTAGGTCTACGGGCTTAATTTGGAATATTGGCTGCTATATTGAGAAAGATTGGGTGTGACAGGCGGGAGTTGCTTGATATGAAGAAGGATACAACGTGACTTTGGATTGGAATGTATTGTCGCACCTTTAGTTGACGTCCATGAGGAGTGAACGGACTAGTGCAGCTGGTGAATGAGCTCAGACCCAGGATGATCTACTTATTTCGTAGTAATTGCACCCAGTACAGCGACGTTGGAATATGTCAGCATGCAATTTCCACAGGTAGGTTATCTCCTGTGAGCAGGTTAGCGGTCGCGTGGTGTTGACAAAACTTCTGCGAAGAATTCTACTGGCTACTCGGTAAGAGATTTAATATGTAAATGTGGCTAGTGGTTCGGAGTGTTTATTAAAGGTTAATAGAAGGATTTCGAGAAAATTTGGCGAGTTGCGTGTGCAGGATCATGTCAACGATGAAGAAAGAATCTCGGTGGATTCCGAAATTTTATAATTGTAACTTCAAGCTAAGTGGGAGAGCCCCACCGTCTATGATTGGATTGTGTAGTGTCAACTTGTGCGGTTTCTGGTTATCGGTGTATCGGTGGTAATCTGAGCAAATGATTTGAGGAATATGTGCCATATTTGGCCTTATTGATTCATATTCAAGTTTTGGAAGACTCGGAGTTTATGCTTTGTGTAGATGTAATGTACAGGGAAAGTGAGATAGTCGGGTGTTTCCTTGAGAAAGTGTCCATGTGCTAGCAGGGCCTTGGATTTGATCATGTTTGGGAACAAGTCAGAGCAAGTGACTCTCCATAACGGTCTTAGCGGGTTCAAAAATTTAAAGTGCTATGTCTAAGGATCTCAAGTCTGTAGTATGGTTGAGTATCGATCCTTTGCAACAGATTATGAAACGGGGCTTGGAGTACTCTGTGTTATCTTCAAGTTGTGGTGTAGCATTTGAGAAACAGAAGAAAATAACTTCGGATTCATAAAAGAAGCATCAAAATGGATGTACCAGTTGAAGATGTAAAAGTGTGCAGAAGGAGAGGTATAAGATGATTCGTGGGTTTTGAAACAGCGTGGTTTCGTGAAATAAGGTCACCCGGGATGAGTGCGGATTTGAGTTCTTGATGTAATGAATGGAGCTATTGTTATTTCTAAGGCAAGTTGAGAATAAATTGAGAAACGACGGGTCGGCTAACAATGGTTGAATTGGCATGATGGTGGCAATGATCAGTTCCTTTAGCACATTGAGTTATGCATGTGATTTGTGGCGGTATGTGCGAGGCTTGACGGCCACCGTAACTGATTGTATTTGGAGAAATTCAAGTATTATGGCATGTTATGTGTAGAGGGATCCCGGAAGAGTTATGGTGGTTTAGACCACTACTTGAGGCCGATATTTTCTGCGGATATGGGAATTTAGTCACGTGTTGCAATGGTTCTCTAGAAATGCGTTAAGTAGAAGGTTTCTATATGATGAAGTGTTTACCCTATTAGTGGTTCGGGAGTTGTGATGGAATTCTTGTACTCCTACATATTTGCGTGATTAAGTGCATTAAGTAGCATGAGATTCGAAAGTTGAGGATTTAAGATTTCGTTTCGGTGTTGACAAGGATGCCACAAGCTCGGCTGAGCAGAAAGGAGTTAGAGGTTTAAAGCAAGCTGGTATTGTCTTCAGTGTCACTTGATATTGGCGTTATGTGTAAGAGGCTTTGTGTATTGAATTGCGGATCCTTGATTCTCCTTACAGTATTAGTATGGCCGGTGGTATGGATGTGCAGACTTGTTATCTGTTGCGGAAGGTCGTGGGAGCGTATTCCACGGGAGAATTGTATGAGTATGACAAGTAGTCACCTGATTAATTAAATATTTAATAACCAAGTATGAAGATTGTGGCAATATCGCTGATTCGAGAATTTATGCCTAGAGGGCGCTCGGTTCATTTGGTTGTGGATTGTGGAAGTTTGTTCCAATTATGATGGCTATTCTTGTGTGTTATGGGAAAAATGGTTATTATGGATCCTTGAAAGGTTATTAGCCTAGTATGGTGCGATCAGAATTGGCTTGAGGTCTGTGGATGGATTTAAATATGAATATGGACTCTATATCAGGCCAAATGTGTTCATTCAGCATAGCGCTCCTTATGGAAGAGTATTCAGACGTTGGATGTCGTTTTGCCGCCGGCTATTTCATGTAATACTATATTATGCCGTGTGAGTTATGAAACGGCTTGATAAATTTCTTTATGTGTTGAGGTCCCGCGTAGCGATGGTGTTATGTGAGTAGGATGGCTCTCGAGATTCAGATCATATATCGCACCTTAGTTGTTCTTGAGTTTTGTAGCGTATGGCGTTGTCGGTCCTTCTAGGGATGATATTATGAACTGATCGTGCTTGTGTTAGATATTCGGATATTTCGTAGTAATAAGCATTCTAGCTCGGTAAGTATTTTCTTATAGATTCTTTTTGTGCGGATCGGGTGGCATGCCGCCACAGGTATGATGTTTGGATCGGGTTGCACGCCGCAACGGTACCATGTGTGGATAGGGTTGCACGCCGCAACAGTGTAATGTTGAGTACAGTCCCCTATATTCTATTTTGTGTGTTTGTGTCCCATTTTCTGAGGAAGGTTCATGACACCTTTTCAGTTGTCTAATTAGTAACGTGGGTTGAGTAATCCTTTCCAGAGTTCGTTTTTCTTATGTATCGCAATCGAGTCTGTAGCTTATTAGCTCATTGTGGCGTCATATGAGACTTTTTGATCATGTCTGAGGTGGCTTATTGCCTGAGTAGCTCATGTTGGGTGAGACGAGATTATTGGATCCAGGATCAGTGCGATCAGATTATATGAAGTATAATAAAGATAAAATACCATTATTTGGTCCATAATGAGGCAATGGTTCTTTTCGAGGGGAGAAACTCAATAATTTGTTGACTTGGCAGTTGGTTATGAATTTCTACACATTTCTTCCATCGTGGAAGCATTTCAAGAGTTGGAACAGGACTTATATGTATCATGAGGTGTGTTGTGAACATCAAATTCGTGGAATTTTGGCTATTGTTATCGAAGGATGTTATTATGGTCATGTGAATGATGCGGTGCATGGTCTAAATTCAATAAAATTATGCAATCCTATATTGGTGCATCGTGTAGTGATTGATACGGTGTTCATAGGTTGGAAACAGGCATGGTGGAGAATTTTGGATGTTAGAATTTGGCTCTAAGTCTTATTTGTCTGAATAAAGGGGAGAATCTTCAGATTGGCTCGAGTTAATGTGCTCAACTGGGTGTGGTAGGAATAGTAGGTGCACGAGGTGTTAAAAAGTGATTTTGGATAACTCTGGAACACTCCTTAGCACGTTTGAGGACGAACGTATATTTAAGTGTGAGAGAATGTAACGACCCAACCGGTCGTTTTGACTTTTAGAACCTCGTTCCCCTAAATAAAACTTTTCGTATGTGCTTTAATGATTTATGACTTGCGGGGATGGTTGGTTTGGGATTTGGAAGTGTTTGGGTTGAAATCGGAACACTTGGTTCCTTAAGTTGGCTTTAAAAGACCAAGTTTGACTTTGGTCAACATTTTGAGCAAACGGAGTCGGATCAGTGTTTTCACAGTTTTGCTAGGTCCGTATCGTGATTTGGGACTTGGGCTTATGCCCGGAATCAAATTCCGAGGTCCCTAGCCCGAGATATGGAATTTTGATGAAAATTTAAAAATTTAAGTTCAAATAGTGATTGGATGTCGAAATATGTGAAAACGACCTCGGAATATAATTTTGATGATTCCAACAGCTCCGTATGGTGATTTTGGACTTAGGAGCGCGTTCGGAATTTTATTTGAAAGTCCGTAGTTAAATTAGGCTTGAAATGGCTAAAAACAAGTATTTAAGTTTGGAAGTTTGACCGAGGAGTTGACTTTTTGATACCGGAGTCGGAATCCAGTTCCAAAACTTTTCATAGCTCAGTTATGTCATTTATGACTTGTGTGTAAAATTTGAGGTCAATCAGAGTTGATTTGATAGGTTTCGACATCGAATGTAGAAGTTTGAAATTTTAAGTTTCATTAAGCTTGAATGGGAGCATAATTCGTGGTTTTAGCGTCGTTTTATGTGTTTTGAGGTTTCAAATAAGTTCGTATGATATTTTAGGACTTGTTGGTATATTTGGTTGAGGTCCTGAGGGCCTCGGGTGAGTTTCGGATGGTTAACAGATCAAAAGTTGGACTTAAAACAGCTGCTGCAATTTTTCCTTTCTGCAGGAAATTCTGGCCCAAAATCGATGCCGAGGATCGAGGCCATGATAGAGCTCCCAAAAATCGAGACCCATGATCGAAGCCACGATCGAGGCCGAGGATCGAAGACACGATCGAGGCCGAGGATCGAAGCCACAATCGAGGTCGAGGATCGAGGCCATGATCGAGGTTGAGGATCGAGGCCATGATCGAGGTCGAGGATCGAGGCCATGATCGAGGCCGAGGATCGAGGGATGCCTGGGCAGAATTATAAAAGAGGGCATTCATCCCATTCGCCATTTTTAACAAATTGGAGCTTGAGCAGAGGCGATTTTTGATAGATTTTTCAAGGAAAAGGCATTGGGGTAAGTGATTCTAACTTGGATTTGGTCTATAAACATAAATATATCATTGTTCTCATCATTTAATTAGTGTTTTGAGATTGATATTTGGGAAATTTTTAGAAATCTCATAGAAACGAATTTTTGAGATTTCGGTATCGATTCGGAGTCGGATTTGAGTGAAACTAGTATGGTTGGACTCGTAATTTAATGGGTTGTCGGATCTCATAACTTTCACCGAATTCCGAGACGTGGGCCCCATGGACGAATTTTTAATTAATTTCGGGATTTTTATTAAAAATGTAGTATTTTCTTATAGAATTGATTCCTATAATTTTTAGTGATTGTAGCAAATTATTTTGGCTAGATTCAAGCTAGACGGAGTTGGATAATCGTGGAAAAGGCCTTCTAGTGGATTAAATTGGAACAAGACGAAGTAAGTCTCTTGTCTAATCTTGTGAGGGAGAATTTACCTCATAGGTGATTAAAATTAAATAATTGTTGCTAATTGTTGGGACTACGTATGCACGAGGTGACGAGAGTCCGTGCGTAGCTACTATTAATGCTAAAGTCCGGGTAGTTTAGGACTCAAAGCATGAATTATTTGTGTAAATTATATTCTTTGTTTAATTAATATTATTTGATATATATACATATATATTGTGAATGGTTAGATAAAAATATTAAAGGATGGAAATCTCATATAATTGATATTTCTGTTTAAATTAATTAATTATTAAGAGAAATTGTTCTTCCTCCTGAATTTATCTTATAAAAAATATACTCTCATTCCGGAGGTACTTACGAAAATGTTCTCCTTTCTTGTGGAGCGGGCCGAACACCTCGGCAGGATAGATGCATCTATGGATCGTGCCGCACGTCCCTAGGCAGTGTACACGAAACTCTGGATCGGGCCCTACGACCTCGGCAGAAATCGTGCTTAATAATAATAATAATTACAGGATACTTGGACAGTTCATTACAGCTTGTAAAGCTATTTCATAAATTTGAATTTTTATTGAAATTGAAGGATTTAATTAATAGATTAGAAATTATTTAAATTGAAGGAATTTAATTAATATATTGAGAATTATTGGAATTGAAGGAATTTAATTACTTCTGTTGGTTCAATAAAATTATTGTTAACTCTGTAAATCACGTTGATGTAAATATTTCTATTTTCATGATTATTTAATATTATTGACCCAGAGTGAGTGTCATAATCGGCCATCTCGTCTCTACCTCTTCGAGATTAGGCTTGATACTTACTGGGTACACGTTGTTTTCGTACTCATACTGCACTTGCCGCACATTTTATAGTGCAGGTACATATATGTATAGCGACCTTGTGGGCGCAGAGGTGTGGTTAATAATTGTGGGGACATAGGTGAGCTGCATTTTATATTACGATCCGCAACTAACAAAATCTCCTTCAGAGTTATGGGAATGTGCATCAATTTAGTTGGGAATGGTTGTGAATTGTTTAGAAATTTTATTGCTAAAAATATTTATCATTTACTCTATGAGTTTTATCTTTACTGGTTCATTGAAAAAATTGTTATTTCAAAAATTACTAAAATGGGTAATTAAGTTAATTGATTATGGTTGGCTTGTCTGACAGTGGTGTCCGGCGCCATCACGGACTTTTTTGGATTTTGGGTCATGACATATTCTAACTCAGATTTGGTCAATATACACGAAGATATCATTGTTTTCATCATTTAATTAGTATTTTGAAATGGAAATTTGGGAAATATTGTAGAAATTTCATCTAACGAATTTTTGAGTTTTGGATGTCGATTCAGAGTCGGATTTGAGTGAAACTAGTATAGTTGGACTCGTGGTGGAATGGGTGTTCGTAATTTGTGACTTTTACCTAATTCTGAGATGTGGGCCCGGGTCGACTTTTTGGACCGAATTTTCCATTCTTTGCTAAAATTGTAGTTTCATTATTTAAATTAGTTCTTTGTAGTTACATTTATAGTATGAATTTGTTTTGGCTAGATTCGAAACGATCAGAGTGAAAGGCAAACTACTCTCTGATGAAAGTATTGGTAGAAGTTTTATTCTAAATATTTTTAACTTGATATTTGTATCCTTTAAATTGTTACTCTGCTTACTAAAAATTGTTCATGTATAAATAATATGTTTATACAATATAGACTATCACTATATAGAAAATATATAACTATAGACTATCACTTAAGAAGAATATACAAATAGACTCTCAATATAAGAAAATATACAAATAAATTGTCACTATACTGTTTATATATAGTTTATATACAATTCAGCTGCCCCCAACTTTATTCACAAAACTTCCTAGAACAACACTAGTTAAATTTGCATAACTGTCGAAAGAGATTAAAACTGTAGAAATTACAAAACTACCACAAAATATGAAACTTCCAAATCCAACTATTAATTGAAAGAAAACAAGTCGCAATTAAAAGTAATATTCAACATTAGAATTTTAAACATATTGTTCAAAAATATCCCAAACAAAAAAAATAAAATATGATATAACTATGCAAATGTATCCAATCATAAGACATTATCAGAACCAAACTACTTCATCTTAAATCACATGTGAATTTTTCGCTAAACTATCCCAAATTATTTCATCTTGCCCTTTTTCTTGTTATCCTTCAAAGTCTCATCCTCACCAACGGTATGCAGCTTACCCTTTATTTTGTTAACTGTCGAAGTCTCGTCATCACCAACGGCATTCAACTTGTCCTTTTTTTGTCAGATCCTTCAATCTACCAGTAGTCTAGCCGTTACTAACTACACGTGTTCTTTGTTTCTTCACTCGATTATCCTATAGAAATATACCAATCATCTCTGTATCTCATCAATATCAATAGCTTTAGGAATTCTGCTGTGTTGAATGATGTACTCAGCAAATGCAGCAACATAAACACCACAATCACTACATACAAGGTCGCACATAAACTGTAACGACCCGGCCGGTTGTTTTAAGAGTATTAGACCCGAACCCCTATTTACTTCTCCCTCTATTTCATTTAGTGGTTACGTAACTTGTCAGGAGGATTTATTTTTAGTTTCGGAGTGAAATGGGACACATAGTCCCTAAAATGGAAGTTTTAGTTCTAAGTATTGACCGTATTTTGAAATATATGAAGACGGCTTCGGAATGGAGCTTTGATTATTCCAATAGCTCCGTAGGGTAATTTAGGTCTTTGGAGCATGTTCGGATGTTGAATTGGAGGTCCGTATGTCATTTTAGCGTCAATTGGCGAAAAATGGAAATTCGATGAATTTTTGGAAAGTTTGACTGGGAGTGGACTTTTTGATATTGGGTTTGGATTTTGATTCGATTCCGGAGGTTGGTGTAGGTAAGTAATGTCAATTATGACTTGTGTGCAAAATTTGAGGTCAATCGGACTTGATTTGACAGGTTTCGGCGTCAGATGTAGAATTTTGAAGTTTAAGGTTCATTAGGTTCGAATTGATTCGCAATTTATCTTTTTAGCATTGTTTGATGTGATTTTTGGGCTCGACTAAGTTCGTATAATGATTTAGGACTTGTTGCTATATTTTTTTGAGGTCTCGAGGGCTCGGGTATGTTTCGAGTGAGTTTTGAACGAGTTTGGGCATTTTGGCACTTTGATGATGTCCTGGAGCAGTTGAAGTGCGGAGGGCACATTTTTGGAGTGCGGATGTGCGACCGCAAACTCCCAAAGTGCGGATGTAGTGGAAAATGTGCGGATCGCAGTTGAAAATGTGCGAACCGTAGAAATCCTGCTGTGACCGCAGAAAGGAGATTCTGCAGATTCGACGATCTGACTTCGAAAGCTTATGTCTTTTAATTTAATAGGAATTTGGAGCTGGTCCAAAAACGAAAGTTGTAAACCTTTGAGTCTTGTTTTCAAAAAGTTAATCATTTGGATATTTGCACCTAAAGTTATGGTCAATGTACTAAAGCTTTACAGTGCAGATACTGTTGAACTGCGATCACACAATTTGGATTGCGGCAGCAAAGACCTTAAATGTGCGGAACGCACAAAAAACATGTGTGGTCAGCACATTGGGAGATCAGATTAATACCATATAAGCGAGGGTTTCATCTCATTTTTCATTTTTGAACTTTGGGAGCACGGTTTGTGGCGATTATTCAAGGGGTTTTCAAGAAATTCATCGGGGTAAGTGATTCTAACAAAGATTTTGTCAATATACACGAAGATATCATTATTTTCATCATTTAATTAGTATTTTGAGATGGAATTTGGGGAAAATTGTAGAAATTTCATCTAATGATTTTTTGCGATTTCGATGTCGATTCGGAGTCAGATTTGAGTGAAACTAGTATGGTTAGACTCGTGGTCGAATGGGTGTTCGTAATTTATGTATTTTACCCAATTCTGAGACGTGGGCCTGAGTCGACATTTTGGGCCGAATTTTTGATTTTTTGCTAAAGTTGTAGTTTCATTATTTAAATTAGTTCCTTGTAGTTATATTTATAGTATGAAATTGTTTTGGCTAGATTTGAGCTGATCGGAGTTGGAAAAAATGAGTTTGGGCATTTCTGCACTATGATGATGTTCTGGAGCAGTTGAAGTGCGGACAGCACATTTTTGGAGTGCGGATGTGCGGCCGCAAACTCCCAAAGTGCAGATGTAGTGGAAAATGTGCGGACCGCAGTTGAAGATTGTCACGACCCAAAATCCACCTAGTCGTTGTAACGACCCCACCAGACATTTTGCTTTTAAGAACCCCATTCCCCTAAATAAGACTCTCCGTATATGCTTTTACTATTTTATGACTTGCGGGGATGGTTAGTTCGAGATGTGGAAGGGTTCGGATTGAAATCGGAACACTTGGTTCCTTAAGTTGGCGTTAATAGGCTAAGTTTGACTTCGGTCAACATTTTGAGTAAACAACCTTGGAATTGGGATTTGATGGTTCCAATAGGTTCGTATGGTGATTTCGGACTTGGGCGTATGCTCGGACCGGGTTGTGGATGATCCGAGAGTGTTTCGACGCCTAATATTGAAAGTTGGTTCCTTGAAGGTTCTTGAAGTTCTTTAAATTTATTTTAGAGTAGGTTTTGGTAATATTGAGGTCTGAATGGAATTCCGAGATCGGTGTTAGTTCTGTAATGTCATTTAAGACTTGTACGCAAAATTTGGTGTCAATCCGAGTAGTGTAAGTACGTTTCGACGCTTTGTGAGTAAATTGAAGAAATTAAAGTTCATATTTTTTATCCAATTGGTTTGGGGTGAGATCCTTAGTTTTAATGTCGTTTTGGGCGTCCCGAGAGTTTGAGTGGGTCCGTTAAACTTGTCGGTATGTTCGGGCGGGGCCTCGGGGTCCCCAGGTATCGATCGGACGAGGCTCAGACCAAGTTGAAACTTGGGAGCAACAGCTGAAGTTACCAGTTGCTGGTGTAATCGCAAATGCGCTTGGCCAGCCGCAGGTGCAAGCTCACAGGTGTGAACCAGGAGCCACAGAAGCGAGCAAGCCAAGGCTGCCCAGGATCCGCAGGAGCGAGGAGTTTGGAGCACCTGCGAACGCGCAGGTGCGATGACTGTGACCTCAGAAGCGGCCGTGTTCGCAGGCGCGAAAGAGTCGGCCATAGAAGCGGTTGCGCAGGAGCAGCCGTGGCTCTGCAGGTGCGATGGGCGAGTTGCCAGGCCAGGTTCTGCAGAAGTGAAATTTTGACCGCAGAAGCGGAAGTCCCTACGCATGTGCGGAAACCGCTGAAGGCAGAATCCTTCATTTAATGCGGGACTTAGTCATTTTGGCTTATTTATTCCATTGTTGGGCGATTATTGGAGCTCTTAGAGATGGGATTTTCATCTAACACCTTGAAGTAAGTAATTCCTACCAAATATGTGTCAAATACATAACTTATGGGTAGATTATAACATGTAAATTAGTGGAAATCATGGGTTTAGGAGAAAAACCAAGGTTTTTGATAAAAATGAGATTTAATCATGAAATTCGTTATGGAATCTAGTAAAAATTATATATTTGAGTTCATGAGGTTATGGGTAATAGATTTCTTCGAAAATTTCTAGAATCCGGGCACGTGGGCCCGGGGTGAATTTTAAGAATCTTACATTTAGGGTTGGGTAATCTCTTTAATAGTTGGAATACGAACTTTTGAGCATGTATTGATTAGTTTATATATTATTTGATAAGTTTTGGGTTCATTCGGCACCGACTTGAGGGTGTGAGCACAATTTGGATCGGGAAGTAGGCCTTGAAATGAAGTAAGTCTCTTTTCTAACAGTATAAGAGGGAATTAACCCCATAGGTGAACTTAATCATTATGTACTACTATATGTGGGGGTACGAAGTGACAAGAGTCCGTGTGTAGCTACTATTCAATCTTATGTCCGGGTAGATTTAGGAATAATTCGTGCGTAAAGATATTGGAACCCATTTATATTTAATGGACTTGAAAGGTGAAAGGATTAGATGAGAGAAATAACTTGGTTCTCACTTGAAATGAAATGATTGTTTACTTATTTTCCAGCTCTGAGTTTTATTATCATTTTATATATCATGTTTAATTAGAACTTCATACTATTATATTTTTGGCCCATAGTAAGTGTCGAAGTCGACCCCTCGTGACTACCTCTTCGAGGTTAGACTAGATATTTACTGGGTACACGTTGTTTATGTACTCACACTACAGTTCTGCACTTGATGTGCAGGATCTGAGGCAGGTGCATCTGGTTATCTGTCTGGCGCGCACGCTTGACTTCTGGTCCGAGACCACATAGTGAATTGCCCTTCCGAGCCGTTCAGCAGCAGCCAGAATCTCTCTTTTGATTTATTTCCTGTCTATTCCATTTCAGACAGTAGAGTAGAGATCTTTTGTATATTCTACTAGTAGCCCACACACTTGTGACACCAGATCTTGGCACACACTAGTAGACTTATGATTTTGGTTTTATTCATATGGCCATAAATACATTCAGCTGCTTTTGTTTTATTAATTTAAATCTATTTCTTACTAAACCTATTAAATTAAGGAAACTTATTAAAATGGGAAAATCACTAGGTTGTTCACTATTGGCTTGCCTAGCAATGGTGTTGGGCGCCATCATGGCCAAACATCGAATTGGGTCGTGACAACATAGTATCAGAGCACTAGGTTCACGTAGGTCTCACAAGTTATGGGCAAGCCTAATAGAGTCTTGCGGATCGGTGCGGAGACATCCGTACTTATTCTTGAGAGGCTATAGGGTGTTAGGAAACTACTCTTTTTTCATCTCCTATCGTGCAGTTGACGGTGTACTAAGTTACTTCTCTTACTCTCTCACAGATGGTGAGAACACACGCGATAGATGTTCTGAATCCAGGAGGAGCTAGTCCCCCTGTTGCTAGAGGCCGAGGCAGAGGCCATGGGAGGTCACCGGCCCGAGGACGTCCCAGAGTTGCCCCAGTTGCACCACCAGCCGATCCAGTGGAGGATCTCATAGATGAGGAGCAGGGCGAGGTGCCCGCAGCAGAGCCAGCCCCGATCGATTTCATGTCAGCACCGGCCCTTCAGGAGGTCATGGGCCGTATGCTTCTGTTCATGAATTCTATGTCCCATGCTGGTTTATTTCAAGCAGACCCAGCCACATCTCAGGCGGGAGGGGGAGCACAAACCCCTACTTCTTAGGCTCTTGGGCATACGGCTACAGTATATCAGACCCCGAGCACACTACCCGTGGGCGGAGCCCAGCCCGTTGCAGCAGCTATACCTGAGCCCAGACCAGCTGCGACCGGTAAGCCGCAGAAGCTACTGGATAGATGGACCAGGCTTCACCCTCCGTTCTTTGGGGGTGAGCAACATGAGGATCCCCAGGACTTTATTGATAGGTGCAGGGACAGACTGCACAATATGAGCATATTGGAGTCTCACAGAGTGGATTTCACTACCTTTCAGTTAGAGGGCAGAGTACGTAGGTGGTGGAAGTCTTATTTCCTTGGCAGACCAGCAGGTTCTCCTCCCATGACTTGGGACTAGTTTATACGCCTATTCTTGGATAGGTATATTCCGCCCTCCCAGAGAGAAGAGTTGTGGAGTCAGTTTGAGCAGCTCGAGCAAGGTCAGATGTCCGTGACCGACTATGAGGCGAGATTCTCTGAGTTGTCCCGCCATGCACATATGATACTTCCTACCGACGCAGAGAGGGTGCGGAGGTTTGTTGCTTGCACTCTAGTATTCAGGCTAGTATGGGTAGGGAGGTTGATATGGGGAATTCTTATCAGTTGGTAGTGGAGATTTCCCGGAGGAATGAGGGTTACCTTCAGAGGGGTAGAGAGCAGATGCAGCGGGACAAGAGGTCCCGTTTTTCTGGAGAGTTCAGAGGTGCCCCAGCTGGGGGCAAAGGTCATTTTGGGAGGGGTCAACCTAGCAGGCCCCATATTTAGCACCACCACCTCCTCGGAGTGTTCCAGCGTAACCCTACTTTAGTGCTATGCCGGAGAGTTCTTACAGCCCGCCAGCTATTCAGGTTTCTTCCAGTGGGTACTCTGGTCATCAGGGTTCTTCTAGTGCCTATTTCAGTGCCATGCCAGAGAATTCACACCGCCCACCCGCTCTTCATAGTTCTAACGGTGGGTATTCGGGCCACCAGGGTCAGACTTCGGGGCAGCAATCCACCGCTCCGAGAGGTTGTTATTAGTGCGGGGATCCTAGTCACATGAAGAGACATTGCCCCAGACTTCAGGGCAAGGCAGTGCAGCAGGGTCAGCAGTCCATGATTACAGCACCAGTGGCCGCACCAGCCGTCCGGCTACCCAGAGGCAGAGGGCAGGTGGGTAGGGGCCATCCCAGAGGTGGAGGTTAGGCAGGCGGGGTCCATCCATGTGGCACTCCAGCCAGATTCTATGCTTTTTCGGCCCGACCAGATGCAGTGGCCTCAAATGCCATGATCACTGGTATTATTTCTGTTTGCGGTAGGGAAGCTTCAATACTATTTGATCCAGGGTCTACCTATTCGTATGTGTCATCTCCGTTTGCTCATTTTCTGGATATTTCTCATGAGTCCTTGGGTACTCCTGTTTATGTGTCCACTCCTGTGGGTGATTCTGTTATTGTGGATCCGATCTATCGGTCCTGTGTGGTCACATTCTGTGGATACGAGACTAGAGTGGATATTTTGTTGCTTGATATGACCAACTTTGAGGTCATCCTGGGCATGGATGGTTATCCCCATATCATACCATCCTTGATTTCCATGCCAACACTGTTACCTTAGCGATGCCAGAGTGGCCTAGATTGGAGTGGAAGGGTTCGTCTGTCAGTACATCTAGTCAGGTTATCTCTTTTATGAAGGCTCGACACATGGTCGAGAAGAGTTGTTTGGCTTATCTAGCCTATGTTATGGATACTACTACAGAGTCTCCGGCGATTGTTTCAGTACCAATAGTCCAGGAGTTCTCTGATGTGTTTCCTTCTTACCTTCCAGGCATGCCACCAGATCGTGATATCGACTTCTATATTGACTTGGCTCTAGGTACCCAGTCTATATCTATCCCACTGTACCGTATGGCTCCAAAAGAGTTGAAGGAGTTGAAGGAGCATCTTGAAGAGTTGCTAGCAAAGGGGTTCGTCAGGCCAAGTGTATCACCTTGGGGTGCCCCAGTGCTATTTGTGAAGAAGAAAGATAGGACTATGCAGATGTGCATTGATTACCAACAGTTGAACAAAGTTACCATCAAGAACAAGTACCCGCTGCTGCGTATTGATGATTTGTTTGACCAGTTGTAGGGTGCTAGGGTGTTCTCTAATATCGACTTGAGGTCGGGGTACCATCAGCTGAAGATTAGGGACTCACATGTTCCGAAGACTGCTTTCCGTACTAGATATGGCCATTATGAGTTTCTGGTGATGTCCTTCGGCTTGACTAACGCCCTAACGGCGTTTATGGACTTGATGAACAGGGTGTTCAGGCCTTATATTGATTCGTTTGTCATTGTCTTCATTGATGACATTTTGATTTACTCATGTAGCATGGACGAGCACGAGCAGCACTTGAGAGTTGTGCTTTAGACCTTGCGAGAACAGAAGCTATATGCTAAGCTCTCTAAGTGTGAGTTTTAGTTAGATTCTGTGGCATTCTTGGGGCATGTTGTATCAGGCGAGGGTATTAAGGTGGATCCCAAGAAGATTGAGGCAGTTCAGAGTTGGCCTCGTCCTACTTCGACGACTGAGATCAGGAGATTCTTGGGTTAGCAGGTTATTATCGCCGGTTCGTTGAGGGATTCTCATCTATTGCAGCACCTTTGACTAGATTGACCCAGAAGGGTGCTCAGTTTCGTTGGTCCGATGATTGTTAGACTAGTTTCCAGAAGCTCAAGACAGCTTTGACTACAACACCAGTCCTAGTGTTGCCTTCCGGTTCAGGGATGTATACTGTATATTGTGATGCTTGACACGTTGGCTTGGGTTGTGTATTAATACGGGAGGGGTGAGTTATTGCATATGCTTCATGTCAGCTCAAGACCCATGAGAAGAATTATCATGTGCACGATTTAGAGTTGGCCGCAATTGTTCATGCTCTTAAGATCTGGAGGCACTATCTTTATAGGGTGTCCTGTGAGGTTTACACTGATCATCGCAGCTTGCAGCATTTGTTCAAGCAAAGGGATCTCAATTTGAGACAGCGTAGGTGGTTTGGGTTACTGAAGGACTATGACATCACCATTCTTTATCATCCGGGCAAGGCAAATATGGTCGCGGATGCCTTGAGCAGGAAGGCAGAGAGTATGGGTAGCTTTGGCATTCATTTCAGCGGAGGAGAGGCCACTAGCCTTGGACATTCAGTCTTTGGCTAACAAACTTGTGAGGTTAGATAATTCAGAGCCCAGTCGAGTTCTTGCATGTGTCTTTGCCCAGTCTTCACTATTGGAGCATATCAAGGCTCGACAGTTTGATGAATTGCACTTGACGGTTCTCAGAGAGACGGTACTACATGGTAGTTCCAAGGAGGTTTCTATTGGCGAGGATGGTGTTCTGTGACTCCAGGGTCGTCTATGTGTTCCAAATGTTGATGGCTTGAGGGAGAGGATTCTAGAGGAGGTGCACAATTCTCGATATTCCATTCAACCAGGTACTACGAACATGTACCGCGACCTGAGGTAGCATTATTTTTGGCGGTGGATGAAGAAAGACATAGTTGATTATGTAGCCAGATGCCTAAATTGCCAGCAGGTTAAGTATGAGCACTAGAGGCCAGGAGGTTTACTCCAGCAGATGACTATACTTGAGTGTAAGTGGGAGCGCATTACTATGGACTTCGTAGTTGGGTTGCCGCGGACCTTGTGGAAGTTTGATGCAGTTTGGGTCATTGTAGACCGATTGACCAAGTCGGCATATTTCATTCCTGTGATGACTACGTATACTTCAGAGAGATTGGCCGAGATTTATATCTAGGAAATAGTTCGGCTGCATGGTGTGACTATTTCCATCACATAAGACAAAGGTCCTCAGTTTACTTCATATTTCAGGAGAGCAGTATAGAGTGAGTTGGGGACCCGTGTAGAGCTCAGCACCGCATTTCATCCACAGACCGATGGGCAGTCAAAGCGGACAATTCAGATCTTGGAGGACATGCTCAGAGCATGTGTGATTAACTTTTGGGGACATTAGGATCGGTTTTTGCCTTTGGCCGAGTTTTCTTACAACAACAGTTACTCGTCCAGCATCGAGATGGCTCCATTTGAGGCTTTATATGGTCGGCGATGTCGTTCCCCTGTCGCGTGGTTTGAGCCCGGTGAGGCTAAGTTGAGCCCAAGGTTTACAAGCCCATTTGAGGTGTTGAGACGAGTTGGAGAGGTTGCTTATGAGCTTGCTTTGACTCCCAGTCTATCGGGAGTTCATTTGGTCTCCCACGTGTCTATGCTTCGGAGGTATCATGCTGACTTGTCACATATGTTAGACTTCAGCACGATTCAGTTAGATGAGAGTCTGGGTTATGAAGAGGAGCCAATTGCCATTGTTGATAGGCAGGATCGCCAGTTGAGGTCCAAGAGGATTTACGCGGTACAGGTTTGGTAGAGGGGCCAACCAGTCGAGGAGGCGACCTGGGAGTTTGAGGAGGACATGTGAAGCAGATACCCGCACTTATTCAGCACTCCAGGTATGATTCTAGACCCGTTCGAGGATCAACATTTGTTTAAGAGGCGGAGAATATAACAACTTGACCGGTCATTTTGCTTTTTAGAACCCCGTTCCCCTAAATACGATTCCTCGTATATGCTTTTACTGTTTTATGACTTGCGGGGATGGTTAGTTCGAGATTTGGAAGGGTTCGGGTTGAAATCGGAACACTTGGTTCCTTATGTTGGCCTTAAAAGGCTAAGTTTGACTTCGGTCAATATTTTGAGTAAACGACTTCGGAATCGAGATTTGACGGTTGCAATAGGTTCTTATGGTGATTTCGGACTTGGGCGTATGCTCGGTCCGGGTTGTGGATGACCCGGGAGCGTTTCGGCGCCTAATATTGAAAGTTGGTTCCTTGAAGGTTCTTGAAGTTCTTTAAATTTGTTTTAGAGTAGGTTTTGGTGATATCGAGGTCCGAATGGAATTCTGATACCTGGTTTAGTTTCGTAATGTCATTTAAGACTTGCACGCAAAATTTGGTGTCAATCCGAATAGTGTAAGTACGTTTCGGCGCTTTGGGAGTAAATTGAAGAACTTAAAGTTTATATTTTTTATCCAATTGGTTTGGGGTGTAATCCTTAGTTTTAATGTCATTTTGGGCGTTCTGAGAGTTCAAGCTGGTCCGTTTTATGATTTCAAACTTGCCGGTATATTCGGGAGGGGCCTCGGAGGGCCCAGGTATCAATCGGACGAGGCTCGGACCAAGTTGAAACTTGGGAGCAACAGTTGAAGTTCCCAGCTGCTGGTGTAATCGCACATATGCTTGGCCAGCCATAGGTGCGAGCTCGTAGCTGCAAGCTAGGAGCCGCAGAAGCGATCAAGCCAAGGCTACCCAGGATCCGCAGGAGCGAGGAGTTTGGCGCACCTGCGAACGCAGCGGTGCGATGACTGTGACCGCATAAGCGGCTGTGTTCGCAGGCGCGAAAGAGTCGGCCGCAGGAGCGATTATGCAGGAGCAGACCTAGCTCTGCAGGTGCGATGGGCGAGTGGCCATGCCGGTTCTGAAGAAGCGAACTTTTGACCGCAGAAGCAGAAGTCCCTCAGCAGGTGCAGAAACCGCTGAAGGCAGAATCTTTTATTTAATGCGGGACTTAGTCATTTTGGCTCATTTATTCCATTGTTGGGTGATTATTGGAGCTCTTAGAGAGGGGACTTTCATCTAACACCTTGAGGTAAGTAATTCCTACCAAATATGAGTCAAATACCTAACTTATGGGTAGATTATAACATGTAAATTAGTGAAAATCATGGGTTTAGGAGAAAAACCTAGGTTTTTGATAAACAAAAATGAGATTTAATCATGAAATTCGTTATGGAATCTAGTAAAAATCATATATTTAAGTTCATGACGTTATGGGTAACAACTTTCTTCGAAAACTTTCACATTCCGGGCACGTGGGCCTGGGGGTGAATTTTAAGAATCTTACATTTAGGGTTGGGTAACTTTTTTAATAGTTGGAATACGAACTTTTGAGCATGTGTTGATTAGTTTATATACTATTTGATTAGTTTTGGGTTGATTTGGCACCGAATTGAGGGTGTGAGCACATTCTTGGACCGGGAAGTAGGCCTTAAAACGAGGTAAGTCTCTCTTCTAACCTTGTAAGAGGGAATTAACCCCATAGGTGAACTTAATCATTATGTACTTCTATATATGGGGGCTACGTACGTACGAAGTGACGAGAGTTTGTGCGTAGCTACTATTCATGCTTATGTCCGGGTAGATTTAGGCTTACACCATGTTTTTTTGATACCGTTGCTTGTTTATGCTTACTAATTGTTTCAATTAAAGCGAAGGTTGAGGATTTCAATATTTTTAAAGGTTCCTAGCAGAATTTCTTACTTTGAAAAAGAATTGAGAAATATTATGATAACTTGAGAAAATACTGCTTCGCAAGTATATTCCGCGAGCGGGGTAAATTTCCACTACTCTTATGGGAGCGGGCCGTTCGCCTCGGCAGGTTAATTAATGTATCTATGGTTCGGGCCATTCGACCCTCTGCAGTGCACAGTATATTTATATGTATATATTTGGATCGGGTCGTACGTCCTCGGCATAATTCGTACGTAAAGATATTGGAACCCCTTTATATTTAATATTGTTCCATGGACTTGAAAGGTGAAAGGATTAGATGAGAGAAATAACTTGGTTCTCACTTGAAATGAAAGGATTGTTTACTTATTTTCCTGCTCTGGGTTCTATTATCATTTTATATATCATGTTTAATTAGAACTTCATACTATTATATTTTTGGCCCATATTAAGTGTCAAAGTCGACCCCTCGTCACTACTTCTTCGAGGTTAGACTAGATTCTTACTGGGTACATGTTGTTTAT
The DNA here is from genome assembly GCF_000715075.1 of Nicotiana tabacum. NCBI lineage: Eukaryota > Viridiplantae > Streptophyta > Magnoliopsida > Solanales > Solanaceae > Nicotiana > Nicotiana tabacum. The sequence continues at coordinate 50,249,787 of NC_134083.1, forward strand.
GTACTCAAGCTACACTTATGCACTTGATGTGCAGGATCTGAGGCAGGTACATCTGGTTATCAGTCCGGCGCATACGCTTGACTTCTGGTCCGAGACCACATGGTGAGCTGCACTTCCGAGCCGTTCAGCAGCAGCCGGAGTCTTTCTTTTGATTTATTTCCTATCTATTCTATTTCAGACAATAGAGTGGAGATATTCTGTATATTCTACTAGCTGCCCAAATAGTTGTGACACCAGATCTTGGCACATACTAGTAAACTTATGCTTTTGGTTTTATTCCTATGGCCATAAATACATTCAGTTGCTTTCGTTTTATTAATTTAAATGTATTTCTTACTAAACCTATTAAATTAAGGAAAGTTTTTTACTTGGGAAAAAATTATTAAAATGGGAAAATCACTAGATTGTTCACTGTTGGATTTCCTAGTAATGGTGTTGGGCGCCATCATGGCTAAACACGGAATTGGGTCGTGACAGTCGTGATGGCACCCAACCCAACCCGTCATGTAAGCCAATTAATAACTATCCAATTCAATTAATATTTAACTGACTCTAATACACTCCCTAAGGACTGGTAGTACAAATCATGAGCTTCTAAGATTAGAATATACCAAGCTGGTATGAAATAAATACATCATCTATTCGAAACGTACATAAACAGATTTTAATAAATCTAAGGCTACCATGAACAAGAGGCAGCTACAACCGGAATGCAGGTACGTCTTCAAATCCAGCTCTTCTGCCATACACAACAACATCAACATCCAAATTCTGCACACAAGGTGCAGAAGTGTACTATGAGTACAACCGACTCCATGTACTCAATAAGTAACAAACCTAACCTTAGGTTGAAAGTAGTGACGAGTTGGAACACAAGTCAGGGTCCAACACCAATAACCAACAACAGTTCATAAGAACATAATGGAAGTAATAAAAGAAGTAGCTCAGAGATAAAATGCTCAGCTCGTTCACAGTTCCAGAAAAATAGGCCTGTTTTTCAAGTATATCAGCGAAAACCCAAATCTTTTGCCGAAATCACCAAAATATGAGTACGTTTTGTAAAACTGCTATTTTTCCCAAAAACTTTTCAACAACAGATAAGATGTTTCATTTTCAAATGGCATGAGAAAAATACATCTCTATGCCTACATGTCCATGAGTATGTGAAGTCATGAATGAAACAGTATCATACAGCATGAGGAAAAATGCATCTTTATGCCTGTATATCAAGTGTGCATGTCAATGTGATGCAACTCAGTAATAAAACGATATGCATACTCTCAGAGTATCATTTCACTCAGTCCTCCCAATCACTCAGTCCTCCCAGTCACTAAGTCCTCACAATCACTCAATCATCCCAATCGCTCGGCAGTCGCACTCAGTAGGTACCTGCGCTCACTGGGGGTGTGTACAGACTCCGGAGGGGCTCTTTCAGCCCAAGCGCTATAATCTGGATGGAAAACTCACGTGATGCATGGACAACTCACGTGCTGCACAGACAAGTCACGTGCTATAGTATCAATATCTGGATCCGCACAGACAACTCACGTGCTATAATAAGCTAATCTATCATGCTGCGGAGTGCAGCTCGATCTAATAATTATCCTCACAATAAGGCTCTCGGCCTCACTCAGTCATCAATCTCTCCAGTCTCTCTAGCTCACAATGTCATGAAACTAGCACAAAATAATGATATGATGTATCAATAAATAACAACAGAGACTGAGATATGATATACAATAAATGAATATGACTGAGTATGAAATTATAGTTTAAACATATAATTCGACAGTAGAAATGACCTTAGTGGGTCCCAATAATACCAACATTTTCCTAAGCATGATTTCTCACATGAGTCACAGCTCAGTTTCTCTAACACATAAAACTACATAGAAAAATACAAGTTAATTGACTATACAGCTCTACGGAATCATACGAATCTCAATTTCTACGGTGCACGCCCACACGCTCATCGCCTAGCATGTGTGTCACCTCCAAACAATTCACATAACACGTATAATCAGGGTTCTTACCCTCAGCTCCAAGATTAGAGATGTTACTTACCTCCTGCAAGCCAAATGCAATACCGAGAAAGCTGTACAATACTCCGAAAATTCCATTCCGCGTGTATCAACCTCCATACGCCTTCCTATCTCCTCAATTCAAGCCAAACAATTTGTATCTATTCAAACATGTAAATTAATCACAATTTACTCTAATGCTTATAATTTAACAATTTACAAAATTCCAAACTCCGCTCGAAAAATTGACAGTGGGGCCCACATCTCAAAATCCGACGAAACTCACAAAATCTGACATCGCATTCAATTACGAGTCCAACCATACTAGTGTTACTTAAATCTGACTCCGAATCGATGTTCAAATCTCGAAAATTCATTTTATGGAATTGTAGAAAATTCCTCCAATTTCTCTTGAAAAATCAATAATCTAATGCTGAAAATGAAGATTAGGTCATGGAATATAATCATAAGGGAGTCAAGAACACTTACCCCAAGTTGTGTGCTGAAATTTGCCTCTGAAAATCACCCAAGCCGAGCTCCCCAACTCTGTTTTCGTCAAAAATGGAAAAAACCTCCCGTTTATAGGGATTTTTAGTGTTCGAGTGCCACAAGTGGCGTGGGGCGCTTCCTGTGGAGCAGTTTTCAGCATCCCAAAAATTCCTAGTGCCAGGGCTAGTGCCCCACGCTATCCTGGGCGCTAGCGGCAACAGAAAATCGTTCCCGTCACGGAAATGGGAATAACCCTCTCATACAATGTCCGAATTCGATGATTCTTTTTGCTATGGCTCCGTAATTTCAATATGGATCTAATGCTTCAATAAAAACTGAATTTGGAGCTAATTTGCCTAATTTAATACCACTTATGATTGAAGAAACGACGTCGAAATATTTTGGAAATATCCAAATTAAATTCTGTTAACCATCCGAAATCCACCCGAGGCCCTCGGGACTTCAACCAAATATACCAACAAGTCCTAAAACATCATACGAACTTAGTCGATGCCTCAAATCACATCAAACAAAACTAAAACCACGAATCATTCCCCAATTCAATCTTAATAAACTTTAAATCTTTCAACTTTCAAACCTCGCGCCGAAACATATCAAATCAATCTGGAATGAACTCAAATTTTGTGTACAAGTCATAAATGACATAACAAAACTATTCCAATTTCCAGAATAGGATTCCGACCCCGATATCAGAAAGTCAGCTCTAACTTCCAAACTTTAAATTTCCTATTTTTTCCATTTCAAGCCAAATTTAACTACGGAATTCAAAATGAATATCCGGACACAGTCCTAAGTCCAAAATCACCATACGAAGCTATTGGAACCATCAAAACTCAATTTTGGAGTCGTTTGCACAAAAAGTCAAATCAGTCAACTCTTTTCATTTAAGCTTCTAAACAAGGATTGTTCTTTCAATTAAATCCTGAATCATCCGAAAACCAAAGCCGACAATTCACTCAAGTCATAATACACATTATGAAGCTGCTCAAGACTTCAAATTGTCGAAAGGAGCATAGATGTTCAAAACGACAAGTCGGGTCGTTACATTCTCCCCCACTTAAACATACGTTCTTTCTCGTACGTGCCAAGAGTTGTTCCTAAACCTTCAAATCACTATTCCACCTTACCACGCACATACCCGTGGGTGATCCCACGCCACCCTATTCTATATACGCCTGACAAGACAACCTAATTGAAGATCATTACTTTAACCTTAGTCCATAGAACTTAGAACCCAATTTCCAACATTCAGAATTTCTTACAAGACCTGAATCTCGCATCTACACACTGTATAAGTGTGAACAAGTTGTATCAAGCCATACCCATAACCCCAGATATAGTCACATAACATACTATACAACTCACATACTCGCAACACCATTTCCGATCACAGTAACTACTCAGAACCAACTCGGTACTAGTATTAAACCCCATATCAAACAAAACCTCGTACCCAAAACCTTCGTACATTGCTGATAATGAAAGAAACACGTGGAATCTCATAACCACTTATCAGATCAACTAGTCATGGAGTTCTCTCGCCCCAACCAGAACCATAATCACTTTCTAATCCGACTTTCAATATTATCCTCCCGAATATACCATAATCAAACATGATAGTACCTATTCTAGGTCCAATGAACATATATTATTAAACACAACTATCCCACAGACATGTCACATCAATATAACTCAAGCCACAACTGCGCAATTCGTGTACCCAAAAATGGAAAATGTCTCAAAGAAGAGAACCGCTTCGTAAGTTCAGCTAGCACCACCACAACCTAATATTTACAACCAACTCCTCAAATTTAGTGAAGAGGATAACCATAGGCTCATGTGCACAATTCCTCTAATATGCTGCTCAAGTAATTTTATTTTATCGTAGATGAAGGAAGGCAATGAAATCAGATAAATTATCAAAGAGATAAAATTCCCACACACTGCACGGACAACTCACGTGCGACACGGACAACTCACATGCCAATGATACCAATCCCATACACGGCACAGACAACTCACATGCCAATAATATAAATCGCCTGGCATGGTCACAGACCTCTAGTCCAAGCATATCATACAGGAGCAATTAAACGAGTACACATGTATATGATAATGAAATAAGATTCTCATGCTCGTGGACTGGTATAAATAACATGCCATAATGCAGGCATCTGCAAAGTCTGCTATCACAACTCAAATCGGCAAGTTAACACAGAAATAGTAACCACCAAGTTTACTCAGGGAATTAGCCTCTTTATAACCTCAAGTATAGCCTAGATAGTTGTCCACAAAGGTACGAATACGAGAAACATTATAACTTTATGCTTAACAGTCAACTCTAGGTATATCATAGCCTAAGCATTCTTTCGAGTATGAATACTTGCCCCGATGCCCGCACATGAGCTCAAACCTCGCATATATGCACACTCATAGAGTGTAGTTATCACAAATAATTAATGCAACTAGTGCCTCCACTGAGTTTAAATAAAATACTCACCTCAAACAAGTCGCAACCCTGAAACAATATGCTTTTGAGAACTCCCATTCTCCAGATTCATACGACACATAAATCATGATAACTGATCCCAACTCTAGCATTCGAATGACTAACACATCTTTCATGCACGATCATCCCTCCAGGAATGCTTCCATAATTCTTCCGTGCCACATAGCAATAATTTGAATATCAGCAGTCTATCAATCAAGTAAGTACCGCAATACCGATGAACATCCGTAAGTCAAAACATAATGCGCCTTCTGAAATGCGCACCCCTCAGGGATTACTGAGCAGTTATAACATTCCTCTAAATATCTAAAACTGACCATTTTGTCCAAAATCGTGACCTTCCCTTCAAGATTGAACTGCCACCTTGTACATGGAAATCTTAATCCCACACAACACACAACATCTATCATGCCATCATGTGACAAGCACAAGAATCTCATTATGAACTCTGAGTCACCAGCAAATTACATACCCGATTAGTTAGAAACCTTTCTCTTGCCTCCTTCTAAGAGGAAATCACAAAACACAACACGTTCTCCACACTAGTAGAAAATATCCGGTTATAACCATGGTAGAAACCATCAAGAATACATTGAAATCCATTTGCACATAACCATGCTATTAGAACTGAATCTACCTAACTCTACCAAGCCACGCAGGTCACCAAACCCAAGAATATTGCCACCAAAACATCTGTAAAGTCTCACCACATCATAATTACCCCCCATAAATACCAGTTTCCTTTACCTTCCTGATACCGAATAATAAAATCCATAATGATATAAAAAAATGCCACAAGTATCGACACCATCCAACTTAAATCTCATATTCTAGCCATATACAAATCTGCCAAAAATTCTCAGTTGCTACATATTTATCTTGCATTCATTAGTACTTTCTCAAGAGTCATCCCCTCTTCTCAAATCTCAATTGCACCGCCCAAACGGGCCAAACTGCCTATGCTCAATTAGTAGAACAACACCCCAAAGAAGTAACCATGCCTTAACACAACCAAGCAAATTCATACACCGTGCACATTATATCCGTCAAGAACAACAACACAACTCATTATGTGATTTTCATATACTCATAAAGTGAAATATAACCCGTATCCAAGAATTTCCTTACTCGACTCATCATCCATCTCAACCTCTGCAATTCATAACTAATCCACAAGTATGCCTCAGACCAAAACCAATACAACAAATAACCGTGCAATCAAATCGGTGATAAAGGCTCCCCCACTTGGCTTAAAACCATAGAACAAAACATTCCATAACTCACAATATCCATACTCTATTACTGTCATAACACCGTGGTCAATTCAACGAAAAATCTTCTCAAGCTCATGCAACACCAACCATAAAAATACCTCAATCATCTGCTAAGCTCGCATTTATTCTCTTGACAGTCAAGTCAACTTTCTCAACCATATTCAAATTCAGATCTCAACACATACACCCCGCTGTTAGAAAAGAAACTCTCCGCTCAACATTATAAGGAACACACCTACATAGATTACTCCGCAGGAAATAACCCACCTGCTTAGCCTCAAATTCGCATCTTGTTATACCCTTTCGCAGCCACAATTACTACGCAATCACTTAATCTTCCTAAGTCCAAACTCATTAACAAGACATGAGAATTTAATTTGTCCCACAATTTAACAACATGAAAGATCCTTCAACACACTCATAACTCGAGAATATACATCAAATCAAGATGGAAATCAAGCACCCAATGGGCCTTTTTACATCTCGAGAAACTCTTCTCGTCACATTCAAACCACCTGAACACATCCCGCAGTCACATCATACTTATCATATAGTCATTCCACCGCTCATCAAGCCACGAATTTCACTCATAGGGATACTACCGGACATATGATTCCAAATGTACAAGTTACAACTGAAGCTACCAAGTCTAAGCTGCGGTCTAAATCTGGCCTCAAGTCTTCCAGACTGTCCCATCACCATAACACAGAATACACATCTCGAACCTCATTCATGGAATCACAAGCCGGTGATGCACAGCTGATACCGAGTGCTCACATACGCACACGAATGCATGGAAGGAATTCAAAGAGTTATGTTTCTAGCTGAATCAATTCCATACGATAAGGAAAGAAAGATGGGAGAATATCCTAAATGCCCTGTAGACTCTCGAAGATAAGTATGGACGTCATCATACCAATCCGCAAGACTCTACTAGACACTTGGTCATGACTTGTAGAACTTATGAACCTAGAGCTTTGATACCAACTTGTCACGACCCAAAATCCACCTAGTCATGATGGAACCTAACCCAACCCATCAGGTAAGCCAATTAACAACTATCCAATTCAATTAATATTTAACTGACTCTAATACAGTTCCCAAGGACTGGTAGTACAAATAACGAGCTTCTAAAATTAGAAATTACAAAGCTGGTATTAAATAAATACATCATCTTTTCGAAACGTACATAAACAGATTTTTATAAATCTACGGCTTCCATGAACAAAAGGCAGCTACAACCGGAACGCAGGTACGTCTTCAAATCTAGCTCCCGTCGATTAAAGCAACATCATCAGCCAATATCTGCACGCAAGGTGCAGAAGAGTAGTATGAGTACAACTGACCTCATGTACTCAATAAGTAACAAACCTAACCTTAGGTTTAAAGTACTGACGAGCTGGAACACAAGTCGGGGTCCAACACAAATAACAAACAACAATTCATAGCAACATAATGTAAGTAATAAAAGAAGTAGCTCAAAGATAAAATGCTCACCTCGTTCACAGTTCCAGAAAAATAGGCATGCTTTTCAAGTATAACAGCCAAAACCCAAATCTTTTACCGAAATCACCAAAATATGAGTACGATTTGTAAAACTGTAATTTTTCCCAAAAACGTTTCAACAACAGATAGGATGTTTCATTTTCAAATGGCATGAGGAAAATACATCTCTATGCCTGCATGTCCATGAATATGTGAAGTCATGAATGACGTAATAACGTAGAGAGACAATCTCTCCAGTCTCTCTGGCTCACAATGTCATGAAACTAGCACAAAATAATGATATGATGCATCAATAAATAACAACAGAGACTGAGATATGATACACAATAAATGAATATGACTGAGTATCAAATTATAGTTTAAACATATAATTCGACAGTAGAAATGACCTCAGTGGGTCTCAATAATACCAAAATTTGCCTAAGCATGATTTCTAACATGAGTTACAACTCAGTTTCTCTAACATATAAATGACTATACAGCTCTACGGAATCAACCGAGTCTCAATTTCTATGGTGCACGCCCACACGCTCATCACCTAGCATGTGTTTCACCTCCAAATAATTCACATAATACGTATAATCAGGTTTCATACCCTCAGCTCCAAGATTAGAGATGTTACTTACCTCGAGCAAGCCAAATCCAATGCCGAGCAAGTTGTACAATACTCCGAAAATTCCATTCCGCGTGTATCAACCTCCATATGCCTTCCTATCTCCTCAATTCAAGCCAAACGATTCGTATCTATTCAATCAATGTGTGAATTAAACACAATTTACTCTAATGCTTATAATTTAACAATTTACAAAAATTCCAAACTCCGCTCGAAATATCGACAGTGGGGGCCATGTCTCAGAATCCGACGAAACTAACAAAATCCAACAACCCATTCAATTACGAGTCCAACCATACTAATTTTACTTAAATCTGACTCCGAATCGATGTTCAAATCTCGAAAATTCATTTTATGGAATTTTAGAAAATTCCTCCAATTTCTCTTGAAAAATCAATAATCTAACGCCGAAAATGAAGATTAATTCATGGAATAATTATAAGGGAATCAAGAACACTTACCCCAAGTTATGTGCTGAAATATGCCTCTGAAAATCGCCCAAACCGAGCTCCCCAACTCTGTTTTCGTCAAAAATGGCAAAAACCTCCGGTTTATAGGGATTTTTAGTGTTCAAGCGCCACAGATGGCGTGGGGCGCTGCCTGTGGCACAGTTTCCAGCATCCCAAAAATTTCCAGTGCCGGGGCTACCACCCCACGCTACCCTGGGCGCTAGCGGCGACGGAAAATTGTTCCCGTCACGGAAATGGGCACAACTCTCTCATACGATATCCGAATTCGACGATTCTTTTTGTCATGGCTCCGTAATTTTGACAATTCTCTTGTAGCTAATTTTCTTAATATGATACCACTTATTCTTGAAAAAACAACGTCGAAACATTCTAGAAATATCCAAATTAAATTCTGTTAACCATCCGAAATCCACCCGAGGCCCTCGGGACCTCAACCAAATTTACCAACAAGTCCTAAAATATCATACAAACTTATTCGATGCCTCAAATCACATCAAACAACACTAAAACCACGAATCATTCCCAAATTCAAGATTTATGAACTTTAAATCTTTCAACTTCCAAACCTCGCGCCGAAACATATCAAATCAATCTGGAATGAACTCAAATTTTGCGTACAAGTCATAAATAACATAACGAAGCTATTCCAATTTCCAGAATATGATTCCGACCCTGATATCAGAAAGTCAACTCTCAGGTCAAACTTCCAAACTTTAAATTTCCTATTTTTGCCATTTCAAGCCAAATTTAACTACGGACTTCAAAATGAATATTCGGACACACTCCTAAGTCCAAAATCACCATACAGAGCTATTGGAACCATCAAAACTCTATTTTGGAGTCGTTTGCACAAAAAGTCAAATCAGTCAACTCTTTTTATTTAAACTTCTAAATAATGATTATTCTTTCAATTAAATCCCGAATCACCCGAAAACCAAAACCGACAATTAACACAAGTCATAATACACATTACGAAGCTACTCAAGACTTCAAATTGTTGAAAGGAGCGTAGATGTTCAAAATGAAAAATCGGGTCATTACAAAGATATGCGGACCACAGTTGAAAATGTGCGGACCGCAAAAATCCTCCTGCGGTCGCAGAAAGGAGATTTTGCAGATTCGATGGTCTCACTTCGGAAGCTTATATCTTTTAATTTATAAGTAATTTGGAGATGATCCAAAAATGAAAGTTGTAGACCTTTGAGTCTAGATTTCAAAAAGATAAACCATTAACCATTTCGACATTTATACAGAAAGTTATGCTCAATTTACTAAAGCACGGCAGTGCAGATACTGCCAAACTACGACCACACAATTTGGATTGCGGCCGTAGAGACCTTAAATGTGCGGTTAGCACATTGGGAGATCAGAATGGTACCATATAAAATGAGGGTTTCATCTCATTTTTCATTTTTGGACTTTGGGAGTTCGGTTTGTGGCGTTGTTTCATGGGGTTTTCAAGAAATTCATCGGGGTAAGTGATTCTAACTCGGATTTGGTCAATATATACGAAGATATCATTGTTTTCATCATTTAATTAGTATTTTGAGATGGAAAATTTGGAAAAATTGTAGAAATATCATCTAACGAATTTTTGAGATTTGGATGTGGATTCGGAGTCTAATTTGAGTGAAACTAGTATGGTTGGACTCGTGGTCGAATGGGTGTTCGTAATTATTGACATTTACCTGATTCTGATACATGGGCTCAGGTCAAAATTTTTAGCCGAATTTTTGATTCCTTGCTAAAGTTGTAGTTTCATTATTTAAATTAGTTCCTTGTAGTTATATTTATAGTATGAAATTATTTTGGTTAGATTCGAGACAATCAGAGTTGGAAAATCGAGTGAAAGGCAAACTACTTGTGATTAAGCCGTGAGCTCGTTATTGTGGAAAATAAAGTTGTTGTTGATTTTTTTGGCAAGTTCAAATATTTGGGCACTTGAGGTACAAATTGTGATATATTGTGATATTGATACGCATGCGGTGGAAAAAGGTCTGGGTATTGAAATGCATGCGGTGAGATAAGGGTGGCTTTATACGCGTGGCTAGTAGGGGATCTACTGGAAGCCATGCAGTGTGATAAGGGTGGCTAAAACGCGGGATGCTATGTCGAGAAAATGATTTCTTTAAAACTAAAAGTGAAGGCTCCCACAGTGATATAAGGAAAAGAATTATTGTGAATTTATTTATGATTTGGGACTACGAGGCGGTACCTCGGGAGTGCCCTTGTTGATATTTCTCTATGGTTGCACTTGCTTTTGATTATTTTGTGTTTTCCTTATATACGAAATATTCTTGTTTTCCTTCCGTGAGGTATTATTTGCCCTTATTCTGTGTAGTTAAATTGTGACATTGTTTTATTTCCATGAGATGTTATTTGCCATTATTTTATGTAATTAAACGGAAACATGCTACTTGATTCATTTCCATATTCATTTTATTTTATTATATTGTTAAACATTTTACCATGCCAATTATTATTTTTCAGTAGGGCCTAACCTGACCTCGTCACTACTCTACCGAGGTTAGGCTTGGCACTTACTAGGTACCGATGTGGTGTACTCATACTACGCTTTTGCACATCTTTTTGTGCAGATCTAGGTACTTCCTATCAGACCAGATATCAGTGAGCTAGCCGTACGTGGAGACTTCAAGTTATATCTGCCAGCGTCTGTGGACCTCGAAGTCCCCCTCTATCCTTATTATGTTGTTCTTCTTTTTCTCTTTAGACTCTGATGCATAAAGACACTTAGTATTTCTCTTAGAAGCTTGTGACTTATTTCTACCGGGTTTTGGGAGCTGTAACTATTTTGAATTACAATTTTTATTTATTTCATATGTTGAGATTTGAGTTTCAGTTTTAGATTCCGTTATTCTGCATATTTGATAGGCTTGCCTACTCTTAGAGACTAGGTGCCATCACGACATCCTACAGAGGAAATTCGGGGTTGTGACATAAACGTTGAATAAGTTAGTATTACATCCAAATAGGAATTGATATACAAAAATGAATAAGAATCAAAAATATTCAATTGTCACGACCCGAAATCCACCTGGTCGTGATGGCACCTAATCGAACCCGCTAGGTAAGCCAAACATCAACTATCCAATTACAATGAAATTTAATAAGGCAATTAATTAAAAGAAAATATATGAAACTAATACATTTCCCCCAAGAACTAGTAGTACAAATCATGAGCTTCTAAGAATAGAATTTACAAATATGAAATGAAATAAATACATCGTCTATTTGAAAAGTACATAAACAGAGTTTTACAGATCTAAAGCTACCACGAACAAGAGGCAACTGCAACCGGGGCGCATTTATATCTTCAATCCAACTCCCATCGATCACAGCAACATTAGCAGCCAACATCTGCATGCAAGGTGCAGAAGTGTAGTATGAGTACAACCGACCCCATGTACTCAATAAGTAACAAACCTAACTTTAGGTTGAAAGTAGTGACGAGCTAACAGAAAGGTTGGGTCCAACACCAATATTCCACAACAGTTCATAACAACATAGTACACGTAACAAAAGAGTATCTCATAAATAAAAGGCTCAGTCCGTTCACATGTCCAGAAAAATATGCATTTCTTTTCAAGTATCTCAGTGAAAATCCAAATCTTTTACCGAAAAACCAAAATATGAGTAAGTTTGAAAACAGTGATTTTTCCCAAAACTTCTTTCAACAAATAGTAAGATGTTTCATTTTCGGATAGCATGAGGAAAGTACTTCTCTATGCCTACATGTCAGGATACAGGTAAAATCACAAATGTCCCCAAAACTGGGTAGCAGAAGGAAATGCACCTCTATGCATGTATCTCAAGTACGTATGTCAAATGCAATGCATCTCGATAATGAGCTCATGTACTTACACTCTCAGAGTACTTAATCTCACTGTCTCGCATTCTCTCTCACTATGCTCAGAACACTGAATCACTCAGTGATGTACCATACCCGCTACGGCGTGCAGCCCGGTCCATATTTATAGTCGACTGCGCTCACTAGGGTTGTGCAGACTCCGGAGGGGCTCCTTTCAGCCCAAATGCTATAATCCGCACGGACAACTCACGTGCCATAATATCAATATCTAGAATTGCACGGATAACTCACATGCAGCACGGACAACTCACGTGCTATAGTGACAACATCCTCACAAACAGGGCCCCGGCCTCACTCACGGGCTCACAATGTCATGAAACTTGCCCGACAATAATGATATAATGTATCAATAAATAACTGAGACTGTGATATGATATGAATGCAAGAATATGACTGAGTATGAAATATCAATGAAATCAGTGAGATGACAGTAAGAAACGACCACTATGGGTCCAAACAATATCGGCATAATGCCTAAACATGATATCTAGCATGATTGACAGCTTAACTACTTTATCAAATAATGAAAACACGGATATCAACAGAGTAGGACCACTATATAGTGCCATGGAAACAACAGAGTCCCAATTCACATGGTGCGCGCCCACACGTCCGTCACCTAGCATATGCATCACCTCAATACCAATCACATAACACGTATTTCAGGGTTTCATAACCTCAGCACTAAGATAAGAAGAGTTACTTATCTCGAACAAGCCAATACCAATGTCGGGCAAGCCAAGCGATGATCCAAAGATGCCATCCCGCATGTTCCGACCTCCGAACGGCTTGAAACTAACCAAAAACAACTCTAGTACATCAAACAATGCTAAAGGAACCAATCCCGATCGAAAAAGATCAAATCTTGAATCAAAAGTCCAAAATCAGTCAAAGGCCCAACCTGGGCCCACACCTCAGAACCTGACAAAATTTACAAAATTCAACAACCCATTCAATTACGAGTTCGACCATACTAGTTTCACTTAAATCCGACTCTAATTCGATGTTCAAAACTCAAAAATTCATATTATGAAACTTTAGGGCAAAACCCCCAATTTCCTCTTTAAAATTCACAATCCAATTACCAAAAATGAAGTTAGATTCATGATATAAGATCAAAAATGAGTAGAGAACACTTACTCCAAGTTGTGTGGAAAATTTCCTCTCCAAAGTCGCCCAATCTGAGCTCCAAAATTCAAAAATGAAGAAAGAAACCAAAGACCTCGAATTATAGGTTCTGCCCAGCGATTTCCGCATTTACGGATAATCGTCGCATCTGCGACCACCGCTTCTGTGGTAAAAACTTTGCTTCTGCGAAAATAGCCTTGCCCAGCAACCCCCGCACCTGCGGATATCAAATTCCACTTCTGCGAAGATTTTCGCACCTGCGCTTCCAATCTCGCATCTGCGTGCACGCAGGTGCGCTACAAAAATTCGCTTCTGCGGTCTTCCTCACCCAGCCTCGTCTTGTTTCTGCGACTTCACCAATGCTTCTTCGACCATCGCAACTGCGCAAACCGGTCGCAGGTGCAGTCACACCAGAAGCGCGACATTGAAGAAAATGATCCGAAATCAATCCGAAACACGCCCGAGCCCCTCGGGACACCGTCCAAACATACCAACAAGTCCCATAACATAATACGGACCTACTTGAGGCCTCAAATAACACATAACAACATCGAAACGACGAATCGCAAATCAAATCGAAATCTATGAACTTTGAAACTTCAAACTTCCACAACCAATGCCGAAACTTATCAAATCACGTCCGATTGACCTCAAATTTTGCACACAAGTCCCAAATGACAAAACGAAGCTATTCCAATTTCCAAAATCGGATTCCGACCCCATTATCAAAAAGTCAACCCCCCGGTCAAACTTCCCAAAAATTTAACTTTCGCCATTTCAAGCCAAATACCACTACGGACCTCCAAATCATAATCTGGATGCGCTCCTAAGTCCAAAATCACCCAACGGACCTACCGGAACCATCAAAATTCCAATCCGAGGTCAAATGCTAAAAGTCAAACTTGGTCAACTCTCCTAATTTAAAGCTTCAACAATGAAATTCTTTCTTCCAATTCGATTTCGAATAACCTGAAAATCAAAACTGGTGATTCACACAAGTCAAAATACATCATACGGAGCTACTCATGCCCGTAAGCTACCGAGCGAAGTGCAAATACTTAAAACGACCAGGTGGCTCGTTACATTCTCCCCCATTTAAACATGTGTTCGTCCCCGAACGTGTCAAGAGTTGTTCTCAAAGCCATCAAACCCCCGTATAACCTTACCATGCACATACCCGGTTGTGATCCCATGTTACACTATCCCATACAGGTTCAATAACACAACATAACTGAAATTTCTCAATTCAACATAGCCCACAAGCCTTCGAATCCAATTTCCAACATCGGGAATTTCTTATAAGATCAAAAATTTTCATTTACATATTGTATAAGTCTGAACAGACTGTACCAAAAGCCGTAACCATAACTCAAATACTCAAACTCAAATACCACATAGCTCAAATGCTCGAAGCAATGATTTCTAATCACAATAGCTGCTCAAATCGACCCAATACTGGTAACAACCTCATATCAAACAAAGCCTCGCTCTAAACCTTCACACACTACCAATGATGAAAGAAACATGCAGAACTCATAACCATTCATTAGATCGATAAGTCATGGTACTCCATCTCCTTCGACAAGAACTATAGCAAATTTCTAAGCTGACGTTCGATATTATCCTTCCAAATATACCACAATCAAATCTGATAGAACCCATCCTAGATCCGACAACTTCATCTTATCAAATACTAGGTACTCTACTGACATGCCACACCAATACTATCTAAAGCCACAGCCCGTGCAATATGTGCACCAATAAGCAACATTCCAATGTACTCAATCATGGAAAACTGACTCAGACGGGAGAACTGTCCCGCAAGCTCAACAAGTACCACCACAACGCAATGCTAAGAACCTAACACACACCGTAGAACCAAAACACACGAATCTAACACAAGGATCATATCTCCACATAACTCCGCTGCAATGCGCGACCCTGTCCAAATACTGGTCCATATAAAATACCTCAAGCCACCCTCCTAAAAATCAATAACCATGCGCAATTCGACATCAAGTACTCCAAGTGTATTACCATAACCACGGAGAAGCAAATGACACAATGCCACACAAAACCCGAAATAACATAACCAATACTCCATCAACCCAGCAATACCCAATACTTTTCTCGCTCAAATTCCGCTATAAGGCCCCAATAGAACCGCACCATATGTGCATATAACCAACGAATCACAACTCCTCGTAGCGTAGAAGAGTAACTCACAGATCATCTAAGAACACGAATAAGCTCAACAACAACCGAATGGCACATCCCTCAATAATAGCAGTATTCAACCAACCAATCCGGCTCAGTATAGAATACACATCCTAATTGGGCCTACCAATGGACCCCCAAATCGACTCTGGTCACCACCAATAGATAAATATCCCTCCGAAAGTCCACAATGACTGAATCATAACACATACTATCATCTGGCTAGCTTCGGCCACAACCTCATAGTCTATAACCATGAAACAATCTGCTCCTGAGAACTCCCAGTCTCCAAATCTATAGAACACACGAATCACCATATCTGATCCTAACTCCACCGCCAGAATATCTAACACAGCTCTCATATACGATCATCCCACGAGGAATACTTCTAAAATTCTTTCATGACACATGGCAAAATCTGAATATCAGCAGTCGATCAACTAGGAGAGTGCCACAGTACCAATGAAGTATCCATAAATCAAAACACATTGCCCTTTCTAAAATATATACTCTCATCAGGCCATACCGATTAGTAATATCATTTACCATGTCATCTGCAACCGTCCATGCTGCCTACGAATTTATGTCATTCCCTTCAAAACTGAATTGTGACCTTGCACATGCAAATCTCAATCCCACATATATATACCTTGTGGATATGTTGTTAGGAGTCATTTTGGTGTTACTCTGGCAGGTGGATCGGCCCATTTACAGGGGAGACTCTGCCGAAATTTTCTGAAAAATTTGGGAGTTAGAAAAAATTTAGGAGATTGATATGTGTGAAAGAAGAGATAAATTATGTTATGTGTTTGGGGATGAATGATCCTAAGCGGGGAAGAATGTAACACCCCAGAAAAATTTTGAAGTACTTCAACACTATCAAAAAAGTTGATGTGTGTGTAGGCACGAGTTGCTATAGCAAGTTGAGACTAATACCGAGCGTTGATGAAAAATCGGACTTTCTGAAAATGTTTGGAGTGTAAGAAATTGGTCTTAAGGTTCACAAATATGGATAAAAGAAATAATCTCAAATGAGATGGTGTTGCCAGACTTATCTCTAATGCAGTAACATGGGACCAATCGTGAGTATGTGTAAAAGTAAAAATTATCAATTTGGTAACCTCAGAATAATTATTAGCATGTTCGAGGACGAACGTTTGTTTAAGAGGTGGAGAGTGTAACGATCCGACTTGTCGTTTTAAGAATTTAAGCCTCGTCTAGCAGCATAAGGCCCTGATCAACTTCTTATTATGTGTATTGACTTACATGCGTGGTTAAATTCAGTTATTGGATGATTCGGAGTGATTTGGGATACTTGGTCCCTAAAACGGAAGCTTAAGTCTTAGGATTTTTACCGTAGTCGGAACTGTGCGAAGACGATTCCGGAATAGAATTTTGTTGATGTCAATAGTTCCGTATGGTGATTATGGACTTAGAAGCGTGTCCGAAAAATTATTTGGAGGTTTGTAGAGGAATTTGGCTTGAAATGGCGAAAGATGAATTTTTGGGAAGTTTGACCGGGGGTGACTTTTTGATATTGGGGTCGGCATCTGATTCTGGAAATTGAAATAGCTTTGTTATGTCAATTATGACTTGTGTGCAAAATTTGAAGTCATTCCAGATTGATTTGATGTGTTTAGGCACAAGATATAGAATTTGAAATTTCAAAGTTCATTAGGCTTGAATTGGGGTATGATTCGTGGCTTTGATATTATTTGATGTGATTTGAGGCCTCGAGCGGGTTCGTGTTATGTATTAGGACTGGTTGGTACGATTGGACGGGGTCCCGGGGGCCTCGGGTTTGATTCGGGGTGGTTTCGGACCAAATTTGGGTGTTTTGATGCTGCTGGTTGCTGGTTCTGGTGTTGTTCTTCGCATTCGCGAGGAGCCTCTCGCGTTCGCGAAGAAGGATTTTGCTGTTGGGACTTTGTTCTTTGCGTTTGCGAAGAGGTTCTCGCGTTCGCGAAGAAGGAAATTTTGCTGTTCGTCGTCTGAATTTAGAGGCTCATATCTCACAATCTACAAAGAATTTGGAGATGATCCAAAAATAAAAGTTGTAGCCCTTTGTGTCTACTTTTCAAAACGTTAAACCATTTGTCATTTGTAGTTGTGTACAAAACGTTATGATGTATACACTATAGGCTATCCGGAAAGAGTTTGAAAATCTCTGTTGCACAGGGCTGACTTGGGAAGCTTATATCTCGTAATCTATGACGAATTGGGAGATGAGCAACAAATGAAAGTTATAGCTCTTGGAGTCTAGTTTTCATAAAGTCAAACCATTCAGCATTTGGAGTTTTGTACAAACAATTATGACCATTATAATAGAGGTTATCTGAGAAGAGTTTGAAAATAACTTTTGAAGAATTTGTTCATCGCGAACGCGAGGGGGGTGTCATGAACGCGAAGAACAAACCCCTGGGCAGCAGAATAAAGTCCAAATTCGTGTCATTCTTCCATGTTTGGGACAAGGAAGCTCGGGTGAGGCGATATTTCAAGATTTTTTCAAGGAAAACATTGGGGTAAGAATTCCTAACTTGATTTTGGTTAAATTACATAAATCTATTGTTGTTTTTATCACTAAATTAGTGAATTGGGTTGAAACATTTAGAAAACCCTCTTGGTTTAAATTTAAGATTTGGAGGTCGATTTGTTATTGGAATTCGATAAAATTGATATGGTTGAACTCATATCGGAATGGGTGTTCGGATTTCATGAAAATTATGTCGGGTTCCGAGAGGCGGGTCCCGCGTTGACTTTTGTTGACTTTTTGGAATAAAATTTTAAGTCGACGTATTATTATCCGTAATTATTTTTGATGAATTTTAATGAAGTTGTACAATTAATTTGGATAGATTTGAGCTGTCCGGGGGTCAATTCAAGCAAAAAGGCTATTTTGGAATATCGGCCTAACTTCAAAAAGATAAGTGTCTTGCCTAACCTCGAGTGGGGGAATTACCCCTTAGGCATCGAGTCTTATGTGCCGTTTGTGAAATGTGAAAAGTCGTGTACGCGAGGTGACGAGTACGTACTCGGGCTTGTATGTGCAAAATATATTGGGTTTAAGTCTTAGGCATATTGTGTAGTAAGTTGGATAATTGTTGACATTTATTTAATCGTCTATTTGCCATGCCTAAATCCTTGTTGGTTAAACTTGTTTTTATATAACAATTTGATGTGATTGTTATTGGAATATTTATGTAATTCCGTGAGTTTGTTGGTTTGATAATTCTGGAATTTAATTTCATATTGAATTTTCCCTATGCAAATAATTAATTAAGCAAGTTTAAGAAGAAGCGTTAATATAATTATCTAAATTTAGATTAATGAAGGCTTTGATTTATGCTGAATAATTTTTATCCATTTTGATTGTTTTGTGGTGTTATACACGTTGTGTGGAGCCTTCAGCTATTTGTTGTGAAATTTATTGATTTGGTTGTATCTTTGGAATTTGGTTGTGGCCATTGGGCAAATTGTGATATGAATTGATTTTGTTATGTTGTCGTGATAAATTCCCATATAAATTGTTGTGTTGTCTGAGTTGTTATTTTGAGGATATAAGGGTGATATTTCACCGTTGTTATTTTGAGGATATAAGGGTGGCATTTTACTGTTGATATTATGTGGGTATAAGGGTGGCATTTCACTGTCGTTGTGTTTGCTGGAATATTGTCTGGGCGGAGCGATAAGGGTGGCTATAGGAGCGATAAGGGTGGAAATATGAGCGATAAGGGTAGCTATTGATATTGTCAGGGCGGAGGGATAAGGGAGGCTATTATAGGAGTGATAAGGGTGGATATAGGAGAGATAAGGGTGGCTATTGTCAGGGATGATATGTGATGATATGTGGTGCTTGCATTGGTAATTTTTATGTGATGTTGTGCTTTTTTGTATTTATTTTTATACCTTGTGCAGTTTGTCTTGTTGTTGGTAAATTGATAACAATCTGATTTACGTTGAAATTGAGAGCCTGTGGCCATTGCCAGGCGGATTATAAAAATAAAATGTGGGCACGAGGTGCCGTGAGTAAATAATGAAGATATTTGGCACGTGAATTGTCCGTACAGTTGTGATATGAAATGAGGGCACGAGGTACCGAAAAAATATGGTGATTTAATTATGGGCACGAGGTACCGTGGAAATATGAAAGTGGGTTGAGACCCGTGTTTACGGAAAATATAAAAATGAGTTGAGACCCGTATTTTTATGATTATGAAATGAGGTATCACATGGTGACTTTTTAATTGGAAGAATTATATTCAAAATATTTATTTGGGAGAATTTTTATTCAAAAAGAATTATATGAAAGAATTATATTTGAAAAATAAATATTTGAGAAAACTATATTTGAAAGAGAGTTATTTGGAAGAATTAAATGTGAAGCATATTTATTTGAAAAACTTGAATTAATTGGGCGTACATGTATTTATTAATAGTTGAGTGATATTTATGGTATTCTTGTTGTCTTACTGCGCATACCGCTAGTTGTTTTATCCTGCCCTTATTGCTATCTGTTTCCTAGTATTTTGTATATTATATTGCAAAGGTTATTAGACTAGTGAGTGTCTTGACTGTACCTCGTCTCTACTCCATTGAGGTTAGTCTTGATACTTACAGGTACCGACCGTGGTGTACTCATACTACACTTCTGCACATTTTTGTACAGAGCCAGGTATTGGAGATATCGAACTTGAGCAGAGTTAAAGCGGGATCGTAAGGATTCAAGGTAGAGCTGTTTGGCCGTCGCAGTCCCTTGGAGTCTTTTCATTTCATTGTATTATTAATTTGTAATCAAACAGTATTGTATATTCGGTCCCCGTGATCATTCCATGTATTCAGTTAGAGTTCGTGACTCAGTACTACCAGTCTTGGAAAGTTGCATATTCATATTTGTTCTGCTGTCAATTTTGATTATTTATTTAATTCAAAAAAAAAATTGGTTCAAAATGTAATTGAAATCGGCTTACTTAGTCTTAGAGACTAGGTGCCATCACGACGCCTGTGGTAGGATTTTGGGTCGTGATACTTTGCCAATAACGTTACAAGTAACATTGTTACCCAATTGGACAACTCCACCTGCAACTGAATCATATGTAGAAAACAAGTCCTTGGTAGGACACATATGACATGAACAACCGAAATCTAAAATCCACTCATTGTCTAATCTGAAACTAGTTTTAGTTGCTAAAAATATAGTTCCTTCAATCTCATCAGTTGCTATACTAGCTTCAGCGGTGTTAGTATTTTTGTGCTCATTTTTTCTTTCTTTATGCTTTTTTTTATTTTTCAGTTTATAGCATTCAAAGATAATGTAACCTTTCTTATGACAATAGCGACACTCTAAATTATTATATCTGGATATGGAGTCGGATTTGCCCCTAACAAACAAGCCAACTTCCGCTTGAGTTTCACTAGTTTTTCCAGTAATATCACTATCTATTTGTTCTTTTAATTTTAAGATAGATTTAATATCCTTATAAGAGATATTATCATTTGCATAAAGCATAGTATCTCTTATATGCTTAAAAGATAGGGGTAGAGAGCAAAGCAGTAACACGACACGATCCTCATCTATAATTTCAGCATCTATATTACTCAAATCCATAAGAATGGAATCAAAGGTGTCAAGATGATAGAGAATAGAGGTACCTTCACCGATACGAATTATATAAAGCTTTTGCTTTAGGTAAAGTCTATTTTCCATTATCCTCTTCATATATAAGGTTTTCAATTTTTTTCACATGCTTTTGGCTGTGGTTTCTACAGAAACTTCACGTAAAATCTCATTTGAGAGATTTAAAATGATACCTGATTTTGCCTTTTTATTTATGATGGAAAACTCCTCATCTGTCATTTTATCCGGCTTTTTCTCCTTTCCTTGCAACGCCAAGTCTAAGCCATCCTGAATTAGGATAGCTTCCATCTTTAATTGCCACATTCTGAAGTTTGTACTTCGGTCAAATTTCTCAACATAGGTCTTTGTTAGAGTCATTTTGGCTATTGAAACTAACCTGGTTAGATCCGGCTCTGATACCAATTTGTTAGGATCGGGAATCCGGGTAGTGCGGAATTTAGCCAAACAACGTTATAATGACAATAACAAAGACAATGCAAGTTGATAATAACGGCAATTAAAGTAGATAAAGAAGACACCAATTTAACGTGGTTCGGTCAGTGTGACCTACGTCCACAAGCGAAGATGAGCAATTTCACTATACCAATAAGAGTACAAAAGAGAGTACAAAATTAGAGTAAACACTCTAATTAATCCTAAATACCCTAAGAGAATAATCTCACAAGATCACTTTAAAGAAAGGGTTCACACAAGTGCTTCCCAACACTAACTCTCATACAAAACACTCTTAATAAAGGAGGAAAGGAATAAACAAGAAATGAAGACTCAAGTAAGTCTTGTTGGTGTGTCTAAAAAGAACTAATGGTCTTCCCTTTTATAGTTAAAGAAATCTTGGCCTCTTAGGTGTATTAGAAGAGATACAACTTGTGCAAATGATGTCCACCACACAATGCAATATTTTTAGGTCCCAAAGAATATTGCCAACAAAGTCTACACTTTGCAAAGATTTTTATGCTTACGTGAGATGAACTCCATTAGCCAAAATATTGGCCATAATTACAGGTTGATTAAAGGCCAGTTTCTGCCAATGTTTGATTTTTACGGAGATAAGGTTTTCTTCTGAGAACACATCAACCTTAAAAAATATGCATTACTAACAAACGCATTTTCCCTATCGGAAAAAAATCGATCGGAAAACGACGAACTTCACCGACCGATAAAATTGATCGAATCGGTTGGTTTTTTAATATAATATTAGTACTTTTCAATTTTTCTTGCAAAATGATCGAATTCAGTTAGTTTTTTTTTGCTCCAAAATGCGAGAAATTATTTTTACGACTGATTCGTAAGTAATGCGTGCCAGAAAATTTATTTTTCAAGAAACCGATCAGCTTTGATTGATTTTCTATTTAAAATAAATAAGAATTATATTTAGAAAATTGACTGAAATCGGTCATTTTCTTGGCCAACTTATTTAAGCAATTGATCAATTTTCGTCGGTTATTTTATTTTTCTAATATAACTCACCAAATTCAATCGGTTATTTTTGCGCAAAAATGTAATTAAAGAGTATAAATAAGTAAATAAATAAAGTCTTGAACCAACAAGCACCAATGGCTTAATGGAAAAATAGTACATACCACCGTTTAATTCCTAGATGGTGCATTTTTTAAGTGCATAATTGACCACAATTCGATTCTCATTGTATTTTTTAATTGCATAATTTAGAGAAATCGACTGATTAATTTTTGGTTGATTTGTTTTGGGTCTATTTTTATTTTTTTGGTCGAATGTGAAATTCAATTGACCAACCGAAATGGATGATTTTTGTTACATAACTTTTCCAACCCACCCGATTCGGTCGATTTTTGATCGATAATCGTTCAAAACCAACCGCATTCTGTCAGTTTTTCTGGTAGGAAAAGAGCTGGTTTTTTAGCAGTGATGCCACTATAACAAGCAGTTTTGAACAAAATTGGAAGGTGATAGCGTTTTTATTGGCAAGTGGAGTTGGCGTAGGATTTGGCGTCAGTATTGAACTCAAAAAATCATTTAACGAATCAATAGACGAAATAGAAGGTGGAGCAGTAATTGAACTACTTGAAGAATTTAGGGAGAAGAGCGACAAGCTTTTTGGAAGGGGAATTATTGCAACTGGTATTCTGCTTGCTGGTTTTACTACAATGGCTATACTCTCCATTCTTAATTCTGCGAAACGCACTGGAAAAGGCTTTTAGCCAAGATTGGACGGAAAATATATAAAACTTTGGGACACGCTGGTTCAATACCGTATATTTCATTATAATTATTTCATTTTGAGGTACAATGTTGTGTTGTACTTGATTCAATAAGCTACGAGATGAAGAAAATTTACTATCTACTTTTTATTTGTTGGGATCAAAAATAACAACGCGTCAGAAGCTAAAAAAGAGAATTTTGATGACGATAATTCAGATGACAAAATATTATAAGAGAATATGATAACGAGGTTTGGACAATTGACCTACATATGAGAAAAGAAGTATAAAAATTATTGAGAGAAAAATTTCCCCATAAATAAAACTTTCGTACAAACTACATTGTGGAGGGTTGTTGTTGGGTTTTTCTGTGAAGAAAATATCCTCAATTTATAGAGGTCCACAATTTTTTGCTACAAAAAGGGATCTGTCAAATACGAAAGAGAATCTATACTTTCCTTTTAGGAAAAGTAAAATAATTATAGTTAATATTCTATTATTCCTTCAAGTAAAAGAATAAATTCGAATAAGGTAAGAAAAATCAGGACAAATTCCTACCATTATTCAATAGAGTTTGAGAGTTTTTGTACTGGTATTGTTGCTATGGGAAAAATACATTTGGGCCAGTGAGTCCAAGAAGAAGTAAGGGTGTATATCGGTCGGGTTGATTCGGATGTTTAATTAATAAACCAAATCAATTGTGTCGGATTTTTAAATCAATCAATTAAACCAAACGTATAAAATTCGGGTTTTCAATCTCGATTTTTCTCGGATTTTCGATTTTTATAGTTTTTTTTGGATTTTTTCTGGAAAATCTTTATAGCACAAATTAAACATATATCCTGTACTCCAAATATTGAATTGAATTACTTTTATAGGAATCTTACGGGAGTGTACCAAAAAACACTATTTACTAACAACTAGCCATTTTATGTTACGAAAAATAGCCACAAAAATTATCAATGATATACAACATTCAAAATATATATGTTTTGTTTTTCAATCGGTATTGTTGCGATTCGTTGAAAATACATAGATAAGGCAATATACAAATTTTGGACGGAGTTTGAAGGTAAGTTAGACTAGTTTGGAATCAAAATTCATTACCAATGATATACAATGTTTAAAAAAATTGGGCAAAAAAGGATTTTATTTTCAATATGTATGGTTGAAATTCATTGAAAACGTATAGATGAGGCAATATACAAACTTTAAGAAAGCTTGGAGGTGATTTGGACTGGTTTGGTATCAAAATTCGTAGTTAAAATCGAGTTAAAAAAATTCTTCTGCAACACATGTATCAAACGTGCATCACGCATGTATCTCACACACACGTATACATAGATATCAATGTGATACATATTTGAATCACATATGATTATATATGCGATACATATATCATCTTTTTCCATGTTTATCTTTTACATCGAATTTTCAAATCAAATCACCTCAAAACTCTACCAAATCACCCCGAAACTGAGATTTAAACTCCTTAAAATGTACCCAATTGTAACGATCTAAAATCCCACCACAGGCGTCGTGATGGCACTTAGTCTCTAATACTAAGTAAGCTGATTATAATTACAATCCAAACTTTTTTTTTTTATAGAAACTAACAGCGAAAATAATTACAAACAACCTCCCAAGACTGGTAATACTGAGTCACGAACTATAATTGAATACATGAAATGATCCCAAGGATTGAATACTCAATACTGTTTGAATAATAAATAATAGTACAATAATATGGAAAGACTCCAAGGAACTGCGATGACCAAGCAGCTCTACCTTGAATCCTTGCGATCCCACTCTAACTCTGTTCGAATCTAATATCTCCAATACCTAGCTCTGCACAAAAATGTGCAGAAGTGTAGTATGAGTACACCACAGTCGGTACCAAGTAAGTATCAAGACTAACCTCAGTGGAGTAGAGACGAGGTACAGTCAAGACACTCACTAGTCTAATAACCTGTGCAATATAGTAAGTAAAAATAATAGGAAACAAATAACAATAAGGGCAACACAAATCAACCAATGATATGCACAGCAGGGCAACAAGAACACCATTAATATCGCTCAACAAATAATAAATACAAGTACACCCAATTAAATCAAGTCCTTCAAATAAATATCTTTCACATATATTCTTCCAAATAACTCTCTTTCAAATATAATTTCCTCAAGAAAATATCTTTCAAATATAATTCTTTCGATAAATCTCTTTCAAATATAATTTCCTCAAATAAATATCTTTCAAATATAATTCTTTCAATAAATCTTTTTCAAATATAGTTTCCTTCAAATACTACTTTTTGAATAAAAATCTTTCCAAATAAATATTTTGAATATAATTCTTTCAATTAAAAGTCACCATGTGACACCTCATTTTATAATCATAAAAATACGGGTCTCAATTCACTTTCATATTTCTACGGTACTTCATGACCATAATTAAATCATCATATTTCTCCAGCACCTCGTGCCCACTTTTCATATCACATCTGCACGGACAATTCACGTGCCAATAATAACACCATCATAGTTTCTCCGGTACTTTGTGCCCACGTTTTATATCTCAACTGCACGGACAATTCGCGTGCCAATATCATCATTATTTACTCACGACACCTCATACCCACATTTCTTTTCATAATCCGCCTAGAAATAGCCACATGCTCCCAATTTCAACTTAAATCAGACTATTATCAATTTATCAATAACAAGACAAATTGCATAAGGTATAAAAATAAACACAAGAAAAATCACAACATCACATAAAAATTACCAATGCAACCACCACACATCATCACATATCATCCCTGACAATAGTCATCTTTATCTCTCCTATAGCCACCCTTATCACTCCTATAATAGCCTCTCTTATCCCTCCGCCCTTATAGCTCCTATAGCCACCCTTATAGCTCCTATAGCCACCCTTATTGCTCCTATAGCCACCCTTATCGCTCCGCCCAGACAATATCCCAACACACATAACAACAGTGAAATGCCTCCCTTATGCCCACATAATATCAACAGTGAAATGTCACCCTTATATCCACAAAATAATAATTCAATTAACACGGAATATTATCACAGCAATGTAATAAAATCAATTCATACCACAATTTGCCCAATGGTCACAACCAATTCCAAGGATACAACAAAATTAATTAATTTAACAACAAATAGCCCAAGACTCCACACAATGTGTATAGAATCTCAAAAACAATCAACAGAGATTGAAAATAATCAGCATAGGGCAACGCCTTCATTAATTCAAATTTTGATAATTATATTAACACTTCTTCTTAAACTTACTTAATTAATTATTTGCATAGAGAAATTCCATAATGATATTAAATTCCAAGAAATATCAAATCATCAAATTCACGGAATCCACATAAATATACAAGTAATAATCACCTCAAATTGTCATACAAAAGCAAATTCAACAAACGGGAATTGAGGCATGGCAAGTAGATGATTTTATAAATGCCAACAATTATCCAATTTACTACACAATTTGTCCAAGACTTTAACTCAATACATTTTACACATATAAGCCCGAGTACGTACTCGTCACCTCGCGTACATGGCTTTTCACATTTCACAAATAGCACATAAGACTCAATGCCTAAGGGACTTACATTTTTGAAGTTATGCCGATATTCCAAAAATTGCCTTCTTGCTTGAATTGACCTCCGGACAGCTCAAATCTATCCAAATTAATTGTACAACTTCATTAAAATTCATCGGAAACAATTCTGGATAATAAAACGTCGACTTAAAAATTTATTCCAAAAAGTCAACAAAAGTCAACACGGGGCTCGCCTCTCGGAACCCGACATAATTTTTATGAAATCCGAACACTCATTCCAATACGAGTTCAACCATACCAATTTTATCGAATCCCAATAACAACTCGGCCTCTAAATCTTAAATTAAACCAAGATGGTTTTTATATTTTTCCAACTTAATTCACCGATTAAATGTTAAAAGCAACCATGGATTCGGGTAATTTAACCAATATTGAGTTAAGAACACTTACCCCGTTGTTTTCCTTCAAAAATTCCCAAAACTCTCCTCTTCCCGAGATCCAGTCCCATCTTTAGAACTTAAACTCACTGCCCAGTCATTTGCTCTACGCAATCGCAAACATTCACACACGATCGCGTAGCACAGTTTTTCACTGCTCAGGTTTAACCCTACGTGATCGCAAACAATGCCACGTGATTGCGATGCACAGAGTTCCCAGCTCTACGCGATCACAGCCCTCTTCACGCGATTGCATAGAGCAAACGCGTGACCACCACTTCTGCTCCGTTACTCTACGCGAACGCAAGCATAGCTACGCGTTCGTGAGTCACAAAATCCCAGAGCTACGCGATCACATCCCTCTTCACGCGATCGCATAGAACAAAAATCAACATGCCCCCAATTAACCCTATGCGATCGCAGATATCCCCACGCGATCGCAGAGAATAAAACTCCACTGCCCAACTAAGCCTACGTGATTGCAGACACATTCACGCGATCACATAGAAGGAAAACAGAATCAGATATCGAAAAATTCTACCAGCTATTCAAGTCCAAATTTTTTATCTATTAACCATAGAAACTCACCCGAGCCCCTCGGGACCTCAACCAAATATACCAACAAGTCCTAAAATATCATACGAGCTTAGTCTAACCCTCAAATCACCTCAAACAGAGCTAAAACCACTAATCATACCCCAATTCAAACCTAATGAACTTTGAAACTTTTAATTTCTACAAATAACGCCGAAACCTGTCAAATCACGTCCGATTGACCTCAAATTTTGCACACAATTCATAAATGACGTAATGGAGCTATTACAATTTTCGGAATCGAAATCCACCCTCGTTATCAAAAATTCAACCTTCGGTCGAACTTTCCAAAAATCTTATATTTTCTAGCTTTCGGCAAAATGCGTCGAATTGTCCTACGGACTTCCAAATATAAATCCGAATATACGCCTAAGTCTGAAATCATCATACGAAACTATTGCCATCATCAAAATTCTATTCCGGGGTCGTTTGCTCAAAAGTCAACTCTCCGGTCAACTCTTTCCATTTAAGCTTCTAAAATGAGAATTTCTCTTTCAATTTAATTCTGAACCTTCCAAAAACCAACCTTGACCGCACACGCAAGTCATAATACATATTACGAAGTTGCACAGGACCTTAAGTCGCTGAACGAGGCGTTAATTCTTAAAACGACTAGTCGGGTCGTTACATTCTCCACCTCTTAAACATACGTTTGTCCTCGAACGTGCCAAGAATCTTTCTGAGGATTTTAAATTACTGAGTGTATTATTACACACATACTCGTGGGTGATTATACGTTCATGGGTCCGATGGCACCATCTCAGTTGAGATTATTTCTTTTATCCATACTTATAAACGTTAAAACAAATTTCTTACACTCCAAATATGTTCACATCAACGCACGGTATTAGTCTCAACTGGCTATAGCCACTCGTGCCTACACACACATCAACTTTTTTGATAGTGTTGAAGTACTTCGAAATTTTTCCGGCTTGTTACATTCTCCCCCGCTTAGGATCATTCGCCCTCAAATACATAACATAACTTATCTCTTATTTTGCACGTCTCAATCCCCCAAATTTTTACTAACTCCCAAATTGTTTCAAAAATTTCGGCAGAGTCTTCCCTGTAATTGGACCCATCCACCTGCCAGCGTAACACCAAAACAACTCCTAACAACACATCCACAACCCAACAAAGCACCACAATGTATATATCAATAACGCTAATCTCAGCATTACATGCACCACATGATAATAATGATATCAGGACATGAAGCACATCATATGTATGCCCATCACCACATCTCTGGTCTTAATAGTTGTTCATAATCGATTACAACATCGCCAATTAACCTCATATTAACCAAAACCTCATTTCGAATTTTCACAACACTGACAACAAAATGTGAGGCATGAAGACCTCATAACTATTTACCCGACTTAACGAGTCACATTTAACGCCACCTGGGCACTCATTTCGTAGGCTAAAACTCAATAATAACAGCACAATTATGGCACAGAAACACATAAAAGAATTATCACATAAGCCTATCAGGCATAACTCCCTATTAGTATTATAGTACAAATTAAACTTCACAAAGGGAGAATTTAAACTCATAAATATTTCACCACAAGGACCTCGTCCTTATATAACTTTCATTGTGGCTTGTAGCCCGGTTTAAATATTTTACATCATATAAAAATGCAAGGATCTCGTCCTCAACTCCGAATCAAAAGTATTTTGCACATTGAGCCAACTGAAATTTCAATTTCC
Source organism: Nicotiana tabacum (assembly GCF_000715075.1). Taxonomy (NCBI): domain Eukaryota; kingdom Viridiplantae; phylum Streptophyta; class Magnoliopsida; order Solanales; family Solanaceae; genus Nicotiana; species Nicotiana tabacum. The sequence continues at coordinate 50,280,081 of NC_134083.1, forward strand.
TTTCTTTCTTCTTTTCAATAAATTTCGTAAATATTTTTCATAACACATAATGAACCCTCATACCGGTAGGGCATATAATTTATAAAATTGGAATCAATTATTTCAAAACACATCAAACCCACTGTAATGAATAATAAAAATCACTTTTGGAATTATAGCCCTCAATGGTGCCCAAAAATAAAAATGACCGACACGAGCTTACATCTTCAAATCCCCCAACAGGGATAAACATATAAGTGGGTCACAAAATTATGAAGATCACCCTTAAGCGGAGCATAATAGGAGGACTCACCTCAATATTCAGATTCGAATCAAATTAAGGGAAAATATTCCTTTATAACAAATCGGGATCGTACATGTAACGATACCATCTGGTGTATCGACCTCAGCCAAATCATAGTGATTATATTAACGGGTCGGGTCTCCACCTCTTAGGCGCCCTCTACCTGTTTGTCCTCCACCCCTAACTAGCTGTGCAAGTGGGGTAGTAGCTGCACTGGGGCCCATAGTCTGAGTGTTCTGATAAAATCCACCCCTCCCAAATCAGGGACAATCTCTCATAATGTGTCTAGTGTCACCACACTCATAACAATACCTATGAGGTCGCGGTTGCTCATATTGAGTCTGTACCGGATAACTAGAATAACCATTATAGGAATCCTGTGCCGGTGGTGCATTGTAAGAACTTACTGGAGCTGAGTAATCTGATGTGCGAACTGAGCTGGCCGACTGCTCGAGCCTCCGTTATAATGGGTCCTAGCTGAAGAGTAAAATCCACTGAACCCTCCAGAGCTTCGAGACCTTTTGGCCTCCTTAGACTCCCTTTCCTCGCCTAGAACACCCTCAATCTTCCTTGCAATCTCCACTACTTGTTGAAATGGAGTATCAGTTTGCAAATCTCGAGCCATGCATATTTTAATATCATAATTGAGCCCCTCAATGGATCTGCGGACCCACTCTCTGACTGTAGGAACCAAGATAGGTGCCTGACGGGCTAAATTACTGAACCTGATAGCATATTCTGACACTGTCATAGTGCCTTGACTCAACCGTTCAAACTTTGTGCACCACGCGTCTCGGAGAGTCTGGGGAAAAAACTCTTTCAAAAATATTTCCGAAAATTGAGCCCAAGTTGGTGGTGTTGCATCAGCTGGTCTACCTTCTTCAAAGATGTGCCACCACTGATATGCTGCGCCTGACAGTTGAAATGTAGTAAAGGCAACTCCGCTCACTTCCACAATACCTATGGTGCAGAGAATACGGTGACAATTTTCTAGAAATTCTTGGGCATCCTCTGTAGCTGTGCCACTGAAAGTAGGTGGACTATACCTCTTAAACCTCTCAAGTCTCTTTTGTTCTTCTTCTGATGCCTCTAGTCTGACCTCAGGCCGAACCGAAATAACAGGTTGTACCGGTACTACACCCGAAACTTGACCAACGTGAACCTGCTGCTCAGGAGTTGTGGTAGGAATCTGAGCTACTCCCCTAATCCACAAAATATTTGGTGCAACAAAGATCAATCCTACCTGAGTTAATGTACCAAACATACTCAGGAACTGTGCCAAAGTCTCCTGAAGTCCGGGGGTAACAACAGGTGCTTCTGGTACCTATCCCCCAGCTGGAGCTACTGGCGGCTCCTCAATTGCTACTCTGACAGGTGCTCCAGTCACGACACGTGCCCGTCCTTGACCTCTACCTCGTCCACGACCTCTTGCGGCCCTAGCAGTATGTGCGGATGCCTACTCAGCTAACTTGGTAGCATATGTCCTCACCATCTGTGAGAGAATAGAGATACAAAGGCTCAAATTCCAAATTCAACAAATTTCGCATGACAGGAATGAAAGAAGTGAAAATTTCCTAACAGTTCTGTAGCCTCTCGAAGATGAGTACAGACGTCTCCGTACCGATCCGCAAGACTCTACTAGACTCGTTTGTGACTCATAGAACCTATGAACCTAGAGCTCTGATACCAACTTGTCATGACCCAAAATTCCACCACAGGCGTCGTGATGGAACTTAGTCTCTAAGACTAAGTAAGTCGATTATAATTACAATCCAAGCCATTTTGTTTTATAGAAACTAACAGCGAAAATAATTACAAACAACATCCCAAGACTGGTAATACTGAGTCACGAACTCTAATTGAATACATGAAATGATTGCAAGGAACGAATATTAAATTTTGTTTGAATAATAAATAACAGTACAATAATATGGAAAGACTCCAAGGAACTGCGATAACCAAGCAGCTCTACCTTGAATCCTTGCGATCCCACTCTAACTCTGTTCGAGTCCGATATCTCCAATACCTGGCTCTGCACAAAAATATGCAGAAGTGTAGTATGAGTAAACTACGGTCAGTACCCAGTAAGTATCAAGACTAACCTCAGTGGAGTAGAGATGAGGTACAGTCAAGACACTCACTAGTCTAATAACATGTGCAATATAGTAAGCAAAAATAATAGGAAATAAATAATAATAAGGGCAACACAAATCAACCAATGATATGCACAGCAGGGCAACAAGAACACCATTAATATCGCTCAACAAATAATAAATACAAGTACACCCAATTAAATCAAGTCCTTCAAATAAATATCTTTCACATATATTCTTCCAAATAAATCTCTTTCAAATATAATTTCCTCAAGGAAATATCTTTCAAATATAATTCTTTCGATAAATCTCTTTCAAATATAATTTCCTCAAATGATATACAATGTTTAAAAAAATTGGGAAAAAAAGGATTTTATTTTCAATAGGTATGGTTGAAATTCATTGAAAGCGTATAGATGAGGCAATATACAAACTTTAAGCAAGCTTGGAGGTGATTTGGACTGGTTTGGTATCAAAATTCGTAGTTAAAATCGATTTTGATAGAAAATGAAACTATGTACAAATCAATTCCAAGGATACCACAAAATCAATTAATTTCACAACAAATAGACCAAGGCTCCACACAATATGTATAGAATCTCAAAAACAATCAACAGATATAGAAAATAATCAGCATAGGGCAATGCCTTCATTAATCTAAATTTTAATAATTATATTAACACTTCTTCTTAACCTTACTTAATTAATTATTTGCATAGAAAAAATCCATAATGAAATTAAAGTCCAAAAAATATCAAATCATCAAATTCACATAATCCACATAAATATACAAGTAATAATCGCCTGAAATTGTCATACAAAAATAAATTCAACAAACGCGAATTGAGGCTTGGCAAGTAGATAATTTTATAAATGCCAACAATTATTCAATTTACTACACAATATGTCCAAGACTTTAACTCAATATATTTTGCACATATAAGCCCGAGTATGTACTCGTCACCTCGCGTACACGGCTTTTCACATTTTACAAATGGAACATAAGACTCAATGCCTAAGGGGTAATTCTCCCACTCAAGATTAGGCAAGATACTTACCTTTTTGAAGTTATGCCAATATTCCAAAAATCGCCTTCTTATTTGAATTGACCTCCAGACAGCTCAAATCTATCCAAATTAATTGTACAACTTCATTAAAATTTATCGAAAATAATTTCGGATAATAAAACGTTGACTTAAAAATTTATTCCAAAAAGTCAACAAAAGTCAGGGCAGGGCCCGCCTCTCGGAACCCGACATAATTTTTACGAAATCTGAATACCCATTCCGATACGAGTTCAACCATACTAATTTTATGAAATTCCAATAACAGGTCGGCCTCTAAATCTTAAATTAAACCAAGAGGGTTTTTCTAATTTTTTCCAACTTAATTCATCGATTAAATGTTAAAAATAACCATGGATTCGGGTAATTTAACCAATATTGAGTTAAGAACACTTACCCCATTATTTTCCTTGAAAAGCTCCCGAACATCGCCTCTTCCCGAGCTCCAATCCCTCAAAAATGGAAAATAGGAAGAAGTCCCATTTTCAGAAATTAAACTCACTGCCCAGTCATTTGCTCTACGCGATCGCGAACATTCATACGCAATCGCGAAGCACAATTTTCTACTGCCCAGGTTTAACTCTACGCGATCGCAAACAATGCCACGCGATCGCGATGCACAGAGTTCAGAGCTCTACGCGATCGCATCCCTCTTCACGCGATTGCATAGAGAAAACGCATGACCACCACTTCTGCCCCGTTACTTTACGCGAACGTAACCATAGCTACACATTCGCGAGTCACAAAATTTCAGAGCTATGTGATCGCATCCCTCTTCACGCGATCGCGTATAACAAAACTCAGCAGCCCCCAATTAACCCTATGCGATCGTAGATATCCCCATGCGATCGCAGAGAACAAAACTCCATTGCCCAACTTAGCCTACACGATCGCAGATACATTCACGCGATCGCGTAGAAGGAAAATAAAATCAGATATTAGAAAATTCCAGCAGTTGTTCAAGTCCAAATGTTTGATCCGTTAACCATCTGAAACTCACCCGAGCCCCTCGGGACCTCAAACAAATATACCAACAAGTCCTAAAACATCATACAAGCTTAGTCGAACCCTCAAATCACCTCAAATAACACTAAAATCATGAATCATACCCCAATTCAAGCCTAATGAACTTTAAAACTTTCAACTTCTACAAACAATGCCGAAACCTATCAAATCACGTCCGATTGACCTAAAATTTTACACACAAGTCATAAATGACGTAATGGAGCTATTCCAATTTCCAGAATTGAAATCCGACCTCGTTATCAAAAATTCAACCTTCGGTCGGACTTTTCAAAAATCTTCTATTTTCCAACTTTCGCCAAAATGCGTCGAATTGTCCTACGGACTTCCAAATCCGAATTCGAACATACGCCTAAGTCTGAAATCATCATACGAAACTATTGCCATCATCAAAATTCTATTCCGGGATAGTTTGCTCAAAAGTCAACTCTCCGGTCAACTATTTCCATTTAAGCTTCTAAAATGAGAATTTCTCTTTCAATTTAATTCTGAACCTTCCAAAAACCAACCTCGACCGCACACGTGAGTCATAATACATATTACGAAATTGCTCGGGACCTTTTGTCGCTGAACGGGGCGTTAATTCTTAAAACAACTAGTCGGGTCGTTACACCAATCTATCCCAATATCACACACTGAAATAACTATCATTTTCAAAAATTCAAAATTTTGAATTCAAGCTTAAGCATGCTTCAATGGACCACCATAGAGTTTTCAGTTTAATTTGTCATCCAAATCCAACAAACTAACGTTAAATAGTAATTTTTTAAATTGAATTAAGGTGCTCGATTCTATGAATTTTAACTTAAATGAATTAAAACATTGCAACATTGCGCAAGTCCAGTATCTCAAAAAGTTTGAACTACCTTTGTGTTTTAGCAAAATAGACTTGTGTTACAAAATGACATTTGGGCTATTTTTAGTAGATATTTTATTTTGGGCTAGTTTTGGTTAAAGTTATTTATGAAGTGACAGTTTAGGTAATCTTTTCTTCTTTTATTAGCATTAGTCTTGATTTGATTTTGCTTCGGGCGTTAATTGATTTACTAACATTTATAAGCTCAGACTTAAAATAATACGTTAAAAGAGAGAACTATGAAAAAGTTTAAGAAATATTCATAAATTATATAACAATAAATATTTTTATACATAAAATATTTTAAAAACTTGTATACATATAATGTCAGGTCGGTTTGATTTCGATTTGACTCTTTCTAGTTAAAACCAAACCAAACCAATTGTGTTCGGATATTTTTCGCCAGCCTCAAAGCAAACCAAACCAAATCATAGTTATATTTTTTCTTTTCGAATTGACTCGAATTGTCAGTTTGGTATGATTTATCGATTTTTTTTGTACATCTCTATCGAGAAGTATCTTATGTAAGCCCTTCGGCCTTGATTAATACTCTAGTACTGGGCTAGTGAGGTTCTGGGCCCAATTCTCAACTTGGGTCTGAAGAACGAATGTGAATGTTACTGATGTATGATTGGGTTGCTTTCAAGACTAGCCCACATCATCTCACTTGTTTATAGGGATTATTACATAAATAGCCGGTCATATTTATTATTTATTTTTTCTAGCCGGTATATATAGATTATATATTGATTATATATTGTTATACTCATAGTATACATGAGTTATACATATCTTATACATCCGCCAGCTATTTTTAGTTTAAGAAATTAGGTGGACGGATATTTGGGTTAATTCTTCTTGTTTATATTCTTATCGGTATATATTTTCTAATGGTTTTTAAGCGAAATGTATATTCTTAGCCGGTTCCAAAAATAATAGCTGATAATATATATATTTTTGTACGTATGTGTATTATATACATATAATATACATATTTTATATACTTTTTGGCTTGCGAATGCAATTAATTTCGGTCGACCAACCAATTTGGTATTTTGCCCATTTTTCTATTGAAGAACTAACCTAAATAGCGGCCTAACCAAGTGCTTAAATTAAAAACAGCATATAGATGTATAATATATATGTAATTTATGTATAATATGCATATACAACAACAACAACAACAACAACAACAACAACCCAGTATAATCCCACTAGTGAGGTCTGGGGAGGGTAGTGTGTACGCAGACCTTACCCCTACCCTGGGGTAGAGAGGTTATTTCCGATAGACCCTCGGCTCCCTCCCTCCAAGAACTCCCCACCTTGCTCTTGGGGTGACTCGAACTCACAACCTCTTGGTTGGAAGTAGAGGGTGCTCACCACTAGAGCAACCCACTCTTGTCAGATTAATTAGCCAAACACAAACTGCTTTTCACCAAAAGTACTTTTTAAAAAAGTGCTTTTTGGCTTTTGAAACAGTGAATGTAGCCAACTATTTGTATAAAGATCCATTTTTAATTTCATACCACTTTTTAAAGTTACCATCCTCTAATTTCCAGAGAAATTTGTTAAAACATTTGAAGTCAGTCGGAGACAATTTTGAACTTGTTGATTATACTCCTAATAAATTTTGGTGCAACAATAATATTTTATGAAAAGTGCAGTTGAGAAACATTTTGAGGACTGCATCATAGCTAGAACCTATCTAGTTAAAGACTATTCCTTTAGCTAGCTTGTTTTTTTTGTTTTAACAAAATAATAATCATATGGTATCAAATCCACAAGCCTAATTAATCCAAATCCACATCGCATAAAAATATATTTAGGGAAAAATGCTAGGATCTCTACTAGAAAGTTTTTCATTAACAAAGTTTGAATTCGAGACTTTTACTTAAGAGCGGAGAATGACATCTATCCTCGGCATATTAGATGATTGTGTTATGTCAATCCTTTACCATGTCATATCACTTTGCTTAGTTTTTAGGTTACTTCAAATCTTATTGGACTTTTGGTTCTCGAGTAATGTATCAAATTAGGGGATCCCACTCCCACCTTATGCTAGTAATATTGATCCATTGCCCCCTTGCTACCAATGGAATACTTGTTTCTGTTTATTATTTGAGACTTGTATTGTGCTATTTATTTGTGCTTGATTTACTTTACGTATAGCATTTGCAGTTAAACATAATACACTTTCCTACTTTAATTATTAGGTTCACTTATCTAGGTTATTTAAGGACAAGTTTTTTGAGATACTAATTATATTGCTTTCTTTAATCCTGATCATACTTAGCATAGGGAGAAGGGGGAAATTTTTATTAACTACATCTATTCCAATAAAACGAGATATATAGAGATGGAGAAACTCCACAAGATGTAATACTCATAAACAAACATGGAGTGTTTGTTGAAAGTTTCCTCTTCAGTAAGTGGACTTGTTACGTTCATAACATTAGAACTTTTGGTTTCTGTTGTTTTTAGTGGTTTAGGTGACAAAAAAGAAAATACATTGAATTAATAGCTCATGAATGGGGAAAAAGTTAAAAAGAGAAGTTCACAAAGGAAAGCAACTTGTGATAGAGTGGATCATAGGAGACCACTTCCTCCAACACACTTAGGAGTGATGGATACGATAGCGAAGACGGATCCAAGATTTAAAATTAATGGGTTCAATCTTGTACTGAACTCATTGTACTGTCAAAATTATAGGTTCAAATCTAATATTTATTGAAATTTTTGTAAATTTTTATATATAAATTTATACCCTATATCGAAAATTCTGGATCCAAATAAATCCTTAACCAAAATCAAATTCGCCTATATCCATTAGCTAGGTAGTAGTAGTAGTAGTCAATTGTGAGGAAATGGGGAAACCACTTGAGATGCATGGCAGAGAGAGCCTCTTGAGCAAACTTTGCAGGCTTAATGGACATAAGCCAACTAAGAAAGAGACATATATTAACACCAGCTCTTGTGAGGTCTCTTAGGTTAAAGTTTGTCACAGCTTGCAAGCAAAAGCTAATCCCTTTTTTCTTCTCCTTCTTCACTTGTATAGAAAGTTTGTACATAGTTTCATTTTCATAAAACTGTAGTTTCTTTGAGACCTCACATGTTCTCTTACTTTTCTCTCTCTTCATTCATCCCTTTCCCAGGAATTCATGATTTAATTTTAATGAGTTCAACTTTTAAAATTCTCTGCGCTTAATACACTATGCTTTTGAATGCAGCTTCAAAATTTGATATTTATTAAAATTCTAATGATTTTTATAGACATGTAAAATTCTAATGATTTTTAAGCTTAGTTGAACTCATTAAATATAAGTTGTCCAAGTCTTGCCTTTCCCCCCTACCCACAAAGGGAAAAGGAAAAGAAGAGGGGGACAAGAAAACTAATCTAAGCTAACTTTATTCTTCTCCAAAGAAGAAAACTAAAATAAAGAGTTTGAAGTACAATTACACTTATTAAGACAGGGAGCATGGTGTGCTCTCTCCTTTTTCTTTCTTTTCAATACCCTTTTTTTTTCCTCTTTTTCTTTTTGGGTTGAGATGTGTTAACCTTTTCTTGGAAGGGGACCTTTTTAATCTCCATGTGCCTCACCCATGGTAGTGGGGATCATATATCTCTTATCAAAGACAAAATACCCAAAAAAGTATTCGACATTTTTCACCACCATCATATGGTGCTTGACAAGTTTTCACAACATCTTTGAAATTTTCTGTTTGTTTCTATTGATACTCAATAGCTAGTGGGATTTGTCACCACTTGGGAGCATAAAGCATGGGAATTCTGTGCTTCCACTGGTGATAGATGGAGCATTCCCAGGACGAAAAACAAACAAAAAGTAACATTCAGAAAAAAGGATTCATAAGTGGTAACATGTCACACACACTGGAAAAGAATAAAAGATAAACACCAAAAGAGTACTCTGTGTGTGTGTTTTTTTTATTTACAACCTAAAAAAGCAGCTTCTTTGAATTGACATTTGCTTTGCGAGGAAGGACAAAACACTGTGTCTTAACTTTTCTTGCCCTTGGAATGAAGAATTTCTTCATGTATAGAACGGCTTAATTACGAATTCAAATAAGTCTGGCTAGTGAACTTCGGATACTGATGATTAAACAAACAAAATTTTCATTTCCTTTTCTCTGTCTTAAACAAAAATGAACATATAGTCTTATGAAGACATCAATGCATATTGTTTTCATTAATAATGAGATTTTAAAATAAAATAAAAAAGGGAAGGGAAAGGGGAAGCCAACAAACCCTAATCATCAATATATGAAGAAGGATGGGTCCAGTAATTGTGAGAATCTTTTGATCTATTTTCTCTTGCCTCTCTTTGTACTATTATCTCTACCACCTTTAATATAAGGCTTTTAAGAAGGAGATGATAATAATACTTCTATATGATAAGTCAAGAAACAAGCCATGTGAGTGGGGTGACTTACCTTTACATCCAAAAAGAGAAGTTTCTCTGAGAGAGTCCAAAAGTCAAAGTATCAAATCTAAAATTCTAAAACATCAAAAAGCTCCTTTATAAAAGAACCAAAACGTGCAATTATACGCTACTAGGGAGCTTCATTTCACGTAACCACTTTTGTAACTTATTTATATTGGTAAAATAAAAACACCAGTAATCATCACATTCACCATCTCAAGGTTATTTTGTCCTTAACTTGTACATTAAATCTATTCTTTTCCTTCTTCTCTATCTGTCATGGCTTTCACGGAACCCCCGGCCCCCAAACACCCCCCCCCCCCCCAAAAAAAGAGAAGGTTTATGTATTCTAAGATATTGAAGTAAAAGTGAGTGGCTTGTTACTTGATAAAGTCCTCAAAGAATTAGGATAAGTGTGGAATTTATTAATAAAAGTAGTGCGTTTATTATAATTCACTTATGAACGTGGGGCATGTGATATTGATTGGGTGTGTCTATGGTTCGGTTCAAACGGTTATTTTCTAAAATTTATACCATAACAATTTTTCGGTTATTCTATTATGCATAACCAAAATTAGACTTTTCGAAACCGTCATAATCATGTCGGTTTCTCTTCGGTATCGGTACGGTTCGGTTAATTTTCGGTATTTTTTTAAAAATATCATGTAAAAATCACTAATAGAAGTAGAATGCAATAACATACGTACTTTTATAGGACTTATCAAACTCTCTAGATATTTTTACTCTTTAAAGGGTGATGAATTAAGAAAATATTAAAGATGGTCAGAGTATATATCCATCAACTATTTTACAGCACCGTAAAAGAAACTAAACAAAGATATTAACCGAGTGAAAATATATTAACCAAATTGGAATTCAAGAATAAAGTCTATAGAAGATTAACTATTCAAAAAGATAAATCTAAATCATATGAAAGGAACCATATTCAATACATTGTAGTTTGCTACTAATCGTTAGAATAGCTTGGGTCTTGCTAGTGAATATATTGGAAATAATTTAGTTTTAATAGGAGTATCATTATAGGTTTGGGAATTAAGATTTTGGGCTTAATTACATGTTTGCTTGTAACCGTTTTCACAATTCCAAGGCCCAGAAAAATTTTTAATACATTATTATTCTTAAACTTAATATATAAATATATTTTTCATATGTAAATTTATTCGGTACGGTTCGGTTTATTTTTATAAAATAAAAAATTTACTCTAATCATCGGTATGATTATAGATTTATATAAAACCATACGGTTTTATTAAAAGAAACCTAAAAATTGGTTCGGTACGGTACGATATGGTCGGTTTAGTCGATTTTGAAATATCCATTGACACCCCTAATATTAATTACTGTTTAATACAACCTTTTGATTGATGATTCATCTAATTGCGTCAGCGTCAAATTCATACAAGTTACATTTGAAGATTTCGTGCATATTTTATATATAGAGAGAGAGGTGCAACTCACTAAACATATCTAGTATGTCTTTGCTTCATGACTAATAACAAGAATAACGGTTAGAACTTCATGGATTTGGCTCCTTTCCGTTACATTTCTTGCCTTTTTTTTTTATAGGTATACCTAATTACCTATTTGTATATGGATGAATTCGACAAGTTTTATTGAAGTGTATTAAAGTTTAAATTATGATAATATAATATGCATTCTAACCATCGTTAAGAGATAGATTTTAGGATATATAACAATCTCCAACTTTGGTAAGAAACCGATTCTTCTAAAATAAATTGAATACCTTGTTTAAAGTTTTAACTTTCTAGTAATAATTTAAGTTTCCAGCTTTACTTAAAAAATTTATGCGGTTCATGCAAAATAAATTAAAACCTTGTTTGAAAATCTAAATTTAAGTAATAATTCAAGTCAACCATAAAAGATTTCAAATTAACTACGTTAATTACTTAAACTGTTGATTATAATTAATTTATAAACAACAACACAAGACGACAATAGTATTGAACCCTCTAACTGTTGTACATACAAATACATAAACATTCTGATTATACATTTTATGTAGAAAGTGATGTGCTAGGCTCTTCTTTTTTTTTTAAAGTGAGGACTTTTTCGTTATATATACATCTAGTAACAATTATTTGTATTCGCATTTTATTCCATTAAATATAATCAAATTTTGTTTGTTACTTTATTCAAGTTAAGAAAATTGCAAGAATACAAATGTACTATAAATTTCTTTAATTTGTTGACGTGATTGGTGACAAAATGTATAATTTTGAGCAAAAGTAAAAAATGAAAACAGTTCTGAGAAGCTCCTAACAAACTAATAACAATCTAACAAGAGTGTTGGATGTAGAAAGCGTAAAAATATAAACTTTATGACTCCTAATACCTTTAATCCACGGTTAACATAAAAAATTTATTACCAAAGTTGTAATTACTTATTCAAAATCTATTCATTTAACTATAGTTGGAGTGCTAATTGATTAATTTAATCTAATCCATTAAAACTTAAATGGGTCAAGTGGATCTCCAACTGGGCACTTGAGGAAATAAAGAAAAACTATAATCGGAAGGAGTCGTATACAAAGTTCATAATCACAATCAGTGCAGGACGGAGAACATAAGTATCTGATTCATATGAACCCAGCATTTTCGATACGGAACATAAAAATATATGTAAAAAAATTACTAAAATTTTATTAATAATAGATTAAGACCCAAATCTCAAAAGTGTAACATATTCGGCCATAAGAACCTAGAAATTTGATCCGTCAAATCAAAATTCAGGATTTGCCTCTTGGCCAAGATTACACAAGCAACGTTCACTTTTCTAATGTACCTTTTATATAGGAACATGCATCTTGATCTCACTAATTGGTACCCGAAAATGAGGTAAAAAGTTGAGAAGACTGTTGCCTAATTTAGTGCTAAATGTAAGCCACTTCTTGCAACACCAGGGCATCTGGATAATGTCACGTTAAAGAGTCAAATTACATTCCTCAAAATTTATTGTATACGGTAAAAACCGGTTAGTCCTTCGTACGAATTGGTCGAAATGGTAATGCATTGGATCGAATAAGCATCTTAATAATCAGGTTGAGGTCCGAAGTCAGGTCACCAAGCTTCGAGCACTAGGAACTGATCAATGTCGAGCTCGATATCATTATCGAGCTCGAATCCAAATCGAACTATGATGCAAAGTGAAGTTATCGAGCTTATGAGGCAGAAACCGACCAACACTGACCCCGAATCAATATAAGGAGCCGGGTTAGAATCGAGCTCGAGTCAAGATTGAGAGCTTTGAGTCAAGATCGAGAGCTCGAGTCGATACCAAGCTCGAATCAATATCGAGCTTATAGACAAGAGCCGTTGCAATCCCACTAGAGGAGAGAATCGCGGCAGGAATTATAGAAAAATTAATTTATCATGGGCCTCTCACTATGTATTTTTAATTATATCTAAAGTAGGATCCCTCCACTATAAAGGGGATGATTATTATTTCTCAAAAGGACCAAGTTTTTGCATACATTGTAATTGAGATATCATACACCCATATATTGAAGAGTTACCCTTTTTAGCTTGATAAATTGATTCATCTTGCCTAATCTATAAATTACCCTCTTCCAACTTTGCTTATTTTTCATTCTCTATAGTCAACACTTGATATTTCTATTCATTCTTACGATTTATGTCAAGTTATACCACATACCCTTAGAATCACGTACCAATTTAACTCAATCCGTTTTTCGGGTAAACAGCTTGGCGCCCACCGTGGGACTAATGATAACAGTGGTTATTTGATACGAATCTGCAAAAATACACCGTTTTACGCTTATTTTCGGAAGTGCCTTTGATTTCGGATTAGCAACAACGAACTCTCAAATAATGGCCTTACCTATCGACAACGAAGCTGGCCTTCAAGGAGAAAACAACAACTTGACAACTAGGGCCGAAAGGCCGCTTGCCGATGTCGTTGAGGTCCGAGTCGAAATACCATTAGACGTTAATTCGCATGTAGCTATTGAGGAAAACTAACATTCCGAGCCTGAAAATAGCATTCATGGTGGTGCTCGATATGCACCTCGAGACACCCATAATGTTGAGAAAAACGGAATCAGCTTGCGTATGATTTTTGAAATATTGCAAGCTCAACAGGTAGCGATAGCTCAGTTATAGAGTCAAACCCAGGTACCGAGCAGACCGGAGCCCAGTCCACCCCGAGACATAACCCACAAAACGGAACCTGTTATAGTAAGGTCAAATGAGCAAGAATCGGGGACTAATCCCGAAATTACTAAGATGTTCGAAGAACTGACCAAACGAATAGAGTCAGGAGAAAGGAGAATTGAGGCAAACAACAAAAAGGTGGAAATATATAACTCCAGGGTTGATCAGATCCCGGGGGTACCACCGATACTGAAGGGCTTAAATTCCAAAAAATTTACACAAAAGCCTTTCCCCCCAAGCGCGGCTCCTAAGCCGTTCCCAAAGAAGTTTCGCATGCCCGATATTCCTAAATATAATGGAACGACTGATCCCAACGAACATGTCACCTCTTACACATGTGCTATCAAAGGGAACGATGTAGAGGGCGATGAGATCGAATCTATATTATTGAAAAAATTCTGTGAAACCCTGACAAAGGGAGCAATGATATGGGATCATAATTTACCATCTAACTCTATCGATTCTTTTGCTTTCCTTGCAGATTCTTTCGTAAAAGCACATGTTGGGGTCATAAAGGTCGAGACCAGGAAGTCGGACCTATTTAAGGTAAGACAAAAAGAATAACAAGATGCTAAGAGAATTCGTATCTCGTTTCTAAATGGAACGAATGGATCTACCACCAGTCACAGACGATTGGGCTGTTCAAGCTTTCACTCAAGGTCTAAACGAACGAAGCTCGATGGCTTCATGGCAGCTGAAGCATAACCTGATAGAGTACACAGCTATTACTTAGGCCGACGCGCATAATCGATATCAATCCAAAATAAGAATCGAAGACGATAAGTTGGGTTCTGGGTCCGTTATTAAAAGGGCTACCAACCGAAAACAGAGATTGATCAAAGACAGATACCGGCCATATAATGGATATCCTACGAGCTCGGTGTGATAAACGGCTAAAACGATACTACTGCTAAGGTACACCCCCCCTCCCCCTATTCAGTTATATTTCAAAACTAACCCTTGCAGGTATTCGACCAAAGACGAGGGTTAATGAATTCGATCAGGAACAAAGATGGATTATTCAATACGAAGCCTTAGGTCTGAAAGCACGCGTTGCACTCTTTTTCCCTTAGACCGATTTTGTCCCATATGGGTTTTTCAGCAAGGTTTTTTAATGAGGCAACCATTGATCGTGCTAACTCGTAACAATTCAATAGTATTCGAGGCCTCCTTACAATCAACCTCGAATACTGGGGGGCATACCATTGTCATCGAACATATCAACGATAATTATCAAGTATGGTGCAAAGGAAGTTACTTCGTTATTTCATGGCAACAAGGTCTCGACGGGAAAAATTGTAAGGGCCAAATGGTCAAATGAGCCATGCCCATGTAGTTGGCCCGAGCCCTGACACAAAACATGAATACATGTATAATGACTTACAAAGAAATATTTCTTCTTTACAGATATCTTATATCCAAGAAATATTCCTCTATTTTGACACCTATTACCCGAACAAGCTTAAGGGCCAACCATTACCCCATAAATCGGGGACTACCAACCGAAAAATCAATAAGTTCGAGAAACACTCACTATAAAGCCCAAGGGCTACACCAACTCAAGTTCAAGCAACCATTCTCACTCGGGGACTATCTTCGAAGCCCACGGGCTACTCTTGTTTCGAGTTCGAGCAAATACTCACTCGACTATTAAGCCCACGGGCTACATTACTTCTACTTTGAATCATTCACTCGATTAATAAAGCCTACGGGCTAAATCACTTCGAGTATGAGCAAGCACTCACTCGACTACTAAGCCTACGGGCTACTCTTATTTCGAGTTCGTGCAAATACCTACTCGACCATTAAGCCTACGGGCTACATCACTTCGAGTTCGAGCAAGCATTCACTCGACTACTAAGCCTATGGGCTATTCTTATTTCGAGTTCGAGTAAGAACTCACTCGACTACTAAGCCTACGGGCTACTATTGTTTCGAGTTCGAGCAAATACTCACTCGACCATTAAGCCTACGGGCTACATCACTTCAAGTTCTAGCAAGCACTCACTCGACTACTAAGCCTATGGGCTACATCACTTCGAGTTCGAGCAAGCACTCACTCGACTACTAAGCCTACGGGCTACTCTTATTTCAAGTTCGAGCAAGCACTCACTCGACTACTAAGCCTATGGGCTACTCTTGTTTCGAGTTCGAGCAAATACTCACTCGAGCATAAAGCTTATAGGTTACTCTTATTTTGAGTTCGAGCAAATACTCACTCGACCATTAAGCCTACGGGCTACATTACTTCGAGTTCGAATTATTCACTCGACTACTAAGCCTACGGGCTACTCTTATTTTGAGTTCGAGCAATCACTCACTCGATCATTAAGCCTACGGGCTACATTACTTCGAGTTCGAATCACTCACTCGATTACTAAGCCTACGGGCTACTCTTATTTCGAGTTCGAAGCAATCACTCACTCGATTAATAAAGCCTACGGGCTACATCACTTCGAGTTCGAGCAAGTACTCACTCGACTACTAAGCCTACGGGCTACTCTTATTTCGAGTTCGAGCAAATACTCACTCGACCATTAAGCCTGCGGGCTATATTATTTCGAGTTCGAGCAATCACTCACTCAACCATTAAAGCCTACGAGCTACATTACTTCGAGTTTGAATTACTCACTCAACTAATAAGCCTACGGGCTATATTACTTCGAGTTCGAGCAATCACTCACTCGACTACTAAGACTACAGGTTACCTTATTTTGAGTTTTGAGCAAGCGCTCACTCGACTATTAAGCCTACAGGCTATATCATCTCGAGTTGAAGCAATCACTCACTCGACCATTAAGCCTATGGGCTACATTACTTCGAGTTCGAATCAGTCACTCGACCATTAAGCCTACGGGCTACATTACCTCGAGTTTGAATCACTCACTCGACTACTAAACCTACGGGCTACTCTTATTTCGAGTTCGAGCAAACTCTCACTCGACCATTAAGTCTACGAGCCACATTACTTCAGGTTCAAACAATCACTCAACTCGACTACTATGTCTATGGGCTACCTTATTCCAAATTCGATCAAATTGCCTAAAACCTTATGAAAACCTTCATAGGGCATGAATAAAACAAAATCTTCTCAAGGCAGAGAATAAAACGGAGGCGAGTCAGGAAAAGAAAAGATCTTTATATATACAAAAATATTTACAATGTCCGAACAGGACACTACACAAAAAAAACCAAAATGAAAACTAAGGGCTAAGTTTCTTGGTTATCTACGGGGGCAGTCTCTTCTCCATCGGGCTCCTCCCTTCTCTCGGACCCACTCTTGCTCCCATCATTGCCATCATCATCACCACCACCATCATCATCATCGAAATCCAAGGTTTTAGCATCGGCTTCAAGCTCTTTTGCTTTTTTTATCTCTTCGGTAAGATCGAAGCCTCGAGCATAGATCTCTTCGAGGGTCTCCCTCCGAGATCGGCATTTAGCAAGTTCGGCAACCCAATGTGCTCGAGTATTGGCGGTCTCAGCTGCCTCTCTTGCTTGTACCTGAGCAGTTTCAGCATCCCCCCGATAGACGGCCACTAATGCATCTGCATAGGACTTTGCCTTTTCGGCATCAGATTTGGCCTTGGCAAGTTCGGAGGCCAACCGAGCCTCGAGTTCCTCAATTCTTCTCGCTTGAACCGAGCTTTTCTCCTTCATGCCTTGAAGTTGGCTTACAGTCGATGACAATTGTGCCCGAACAGTTTCCTTTTCTGCAGCAAGACGGTCCATGCCATCTTTCCATCCCATGGTCTCCGCCCTTATTATATCAACTTCTTCACGAAGCTGCCCGATCATCTCGAGTTTCTGCTGCAGCTGTGAGATCGAAATATTAGCCTCTGATCCTGAATCAAGACCATGAGTTCTTAATATTATCATTACCTGCTCGGCCAAGTCGGTTTGGTCTTGATGAGCCTTGGCTAACTCAGCTCGAAGGCCTTTGATTTCTTCTTCTCTTTGACCGGAAAGGAGTCTGAGGGCGTTCCTCTCCTCCGTAGCTCGTCGGAGGTCGGCCTCGAATCGATGTAGCTCAGCTCGAGACCGAGAAAATGCTTCTCGATGAACCGCCACGACCTGCAAAGAAAGAAGAAAAGAATAGCAAACATAAAAATAATATCAATGAAGAGAGTTAAAGCTTACCCGATTCAGAGCTTGCTGCACTTCGCATCAGAGCTTGCTGCACTTCGCAGAAAAGGCCAGACACATCACTAGGGCCAGCAGCGTCCTCAACCCTAGTAAACAAATCACTGAAGGGGTCCTCCCTTCATGAGACCAGCTCATCTCGAGGGCCCCCAAAGCC
Source organism: Nicotiana tabacum (assembly GCF_000715075.1). NCBI lineage: Eukaryota > Viridiplantae > Streptophyta > Magnoliopsida > Solanales > Solanaceae > Nicotiana > Nicotiana tabacum. Next base: position 50,298,351 of record NC_134083.1, read on the forward strand.
TGGGTTTCCCGAATCTCCCCTTTGGAAAAGGCAGGGAGAGTGGGTGAGTCTCCGATTACTATTGCCCCAAGCGGCTCGCTTGGGGCGTTCTCCTCAGTTCGGAGAGCTTCAGGACCGGCCCCTTTTGATATACCCACCATTTGTTGACTTAGGTGGGAAGCATCCTCGATCTCCAATGATTTGGGGACTCTGCCCGAACCTTCCCCCGACATCTCCTCAGTCCGAGGCGGAGCTTTATAAATCACCATCGATGCAGCTGCCTTTGGGGCATTAATGGTTTTCTTCATTCGGGCCACCAGCACGGACCCATCGTTTTCTTCTTCTTCCTCGTCTTCACCCCTTAGACGCAGAACTGGTTCCATGGTTAAAGGGATGGTATTCTTCCTCGGCTTTCGAGCCTTCCTCGTCTTCGGTTTTGGGTCTTCGGAAGCAGAGGCCCTTTTTCTCTTACTATCTTTCACCGGCTTTGGATTAGAGGCCGAAGCCTCTTCCTCAACGGATGAGGGCCTCAAAACCGCATCTTTGCCTACACCTACATACAGGAAAATTGATTTAAGCATATAGAAAGCATCTCGTTCGAACTACCAAAGATACAAGAAAGAGGCTCATCATGATTTTTGGCCTCTCATCGGCCCTTGGACAAATCATGCCACAAACGCTCGGCGTATGTGGAGGTCGAAGCTAGATCCCGTACCCAGTTCTTGAGATCGGGGACTGCACCGGGCATCCAAGGAACTGCTGCATCATAAAAAGGGGGATATCGGTGAGAAAAGGAATAAAGAGGCAAAATAGCAAAAGATAACAAAATTACCTTTACGCTTCATGTTCCACTCCTCAGGAAAAGGCATATTTTTAGTCGGAATCAGGTTCGAAGTCTTTACTCGAGTGAACCTGCCCATCCAGCCTCGATCCCTGTCCTCATCTATACTCGAGAATAGAACCTTGGTAGGCCGACGCTGAAGTTTTATTAATCCACCTCAAAAGAGGCGAGGGCAGTATAATCAGATGAGATGATCGAAGGTGAAAGGCATACCCTCGATTTTGTTCACGAAGTAACGGATCAAAATGACGATCCGCCAAAAAGAAGGATGGATTTGGCCTAGGGTTATTTGGTATTGGTGGCATAAATTAATAATAACGGGATCGAGGGGACCTAACGTGAAAGGGTAAGTATACACACTTAAAAACCCTTTCACATAAGTGGTGATATCTTCTTCAGAAGACGGGATGACTATTTCTTTGTTCTCCCAATTGCAATCTTTCTTTAGCTGTTCGAGGTGCCTCTCGGTTATCGAACATATATACCTCGATACTGGCTCACATTGGTCGGGAACTGACAAGTCTTTATCGACCTTAAAATCGTAGGTAAGAACACACGCCCCAGGAACGCACTCCTCAGGCCGTGGTTCTACCGGTGTTTTGTCGGCGACAGATTGTGAAGAAGAAGCTTTTTCTTTCTGAGGAATGGTTTTTGATGTTTTCGCCATTTCTGGACTTAAATATTGAAAAGAAAATGAGGTAACAGAGATGCGGTATTTTTGAAGAAAGATTTTGCAGAGAAGAATCACAGATTTTTGCGAGTGAATTCAGAAAGCGTGAGAAAGAAGTTAGAAAATTTAGAGTTTGAAGATGTAAAAGTAATTAAAAGTGAAAAGGGGGGTTATTTATAGGTATAGCGATGATGATTCAATTTCAATAATGGTCGACCATCGTCTGACCCGCATTAAATGTCTTGAAAAATTAAACCGACGGGACAGCTATCACGTGCGTCGTGATCGATCCCATTGTAAACGTCAGCTTATTTCTGATCGAGCCGTCGAGAAATCATGTCGTTTCTCGCTACATCCTTCTCGAAAAATGAGGAGACTATCTGTATACGGTAAAAAACTGTTAGTCCTTCGTACGAACTGGTCGAAATGGTAATGCATTGGATCAGAGAAGCATTTTCATAATCAGGTTGAGGTTCGAAGTCAGGTCACCAAGTTTTGAGCCCTAGGGACTGATCAATGTAGAGCTCGATATCATTATCGAGCTCGAATCCAAATCGAATTATGATGCAAAGTGAAGTTATCGAGCTTATGAGGCAGAAACCGACCAACACTGACCCCGAATCAATACAAGAACCCGAGTCAGAATCGAGCTCGAGTCAAGATCGAGAGCTCGAGTCAAGATCGAGAGCTCGAGTCGATACCAAGCTCGAATCAATATCGAGCTCATAGACAAGAGCCGTTGCAATCCCACTAGAGGAGAGAATCTCGGCAGGAATTATGGAAAAGCTAATTTATCATGGGTCTCCCACTATGTATTTTTAATTATATCTAAAGTAGGATCCCTCCACTATAAAGGGGATGATTATTATTTCTGAAAGGACCAAGTTTTTGCATACATTGTAACTGAGATATCATACACCCATATATTGAAGAGTTGCCCTTTTTTAGGTTGATAAATTGATTCATCTCGCCTAATATGTAAATTATCCTCTTCCAACTTTGCTTATTTTTTATTCTCTATAGTCAACACTTGATATTTATATTCATTCTTACGATTTGTGTCAAGTTATACCACATACCCTTAGAACCACGTACAAATTTAATTCAATCCGTTTTTCGTGTAAACATTTATACTACTGTCAGCTAGCCTTTTATTATCGAGGAATTTTCTATAACGAGTTTAGTACTTGTTTTTTTCTAATAATGGCTGAAATAATGAAATTTAAGGGAGACATCACTACTCCCACCATTAAAAAAAATTATAAAACTGCTATATGGAAAATGAAGTTCACGGCTACAAATGAATCAAGAAAATCATTAAAAAAGCATCTTTTTCACTTGCAAGATTCTTTATTATTGTCTCCTTTGGTAACAGTAGAATGATAAGCTGTGTCTATGGACAATCTACAAAGAAAACGAATTAGGAAGGTGGCCATTGTCTTGCCTATATTTTGTTATTTTCTATTTGATTCTGTTCTGTGGAATGCACAGTGTGGATAAAGGATGGAAACGAAGATGCCAACTCCATGGGGCATATTTTGAAAGTATATATACATTATGACAAATATATCAAATCAATCTTTTTATGTATGTGAAACATATACCATGCCATGGAGATGTCATTTTGTTACGATAAGTACATACAGTTCGAAGCATTTATTCTGTAAAGTATTTTGGAAGACAACGAAGAGGCTTGTTGTTATTAGAAGGTGTTTTTTTCTCTTAATAAATGTGCGTATATATTATTGTATTATTATACATCTCCAAACTTCCGATGTCTGACATGTATAAAATTCCTTGAATTTTTTAGAGGATATATGTCATATAATTTAGTATAAAATTCCTACAATTCTTTTTTACGTGCAACTTGCTTAGTGGGTGTTTGGACATAAGAATTGTGAAATTTCAAAAAAAGTAAACAAAAAATCTAGTGAAAATGGTATTTGAAAATTAGAGTTGTGTTTGGATATGAATATAATTTGAAGCTGTTTTTTTATTTTTATGAGTGATTTGAAGTGAATATTTTGAAAAATAGTTTTTTGGAGTTTTTAAAATTTTTGAAATATTCCGAAATTCAATTCAAGTGAAGTTTGAAATTTTCATGGCCAAACACTGATTCCGAAAAAAAGTAAAAATTTTTCGAAAATAAGTGAATTTTTTTTATGACCAAACGAGTCCTTAATCTTCTATATATCATGAATTGTGCCGAACCATTTTTTTCCCTTCTCCGCACCCTTTTTGCAATAAGAGTTTAGGTTCTATATATTTATAATGTAACAAATATTTTTAATTATATCGCTTATAAGATAAATATGATAAACAACTTGTTATCTCATGTCGACCTACAAATTTTATACTGTCAAAGCGTATATAATAACTTAATTACAGAAAAATAAAAACAAACATTGATAATTTTACGTGCACGCGCACATTGGCAAAGAAAATAGCTTATAAAACTAAACTGTATTATACATATCGGAGTTGTATTCAATCGGTTCCTACCTGCAGGCTGCAGCTTGCTTTAATTTGATTTTAACAGATCAACTAAAATTTTTCTTTCGTTGGAAAGGGAAGTTTTAACCATTTGTTATTTATCTAATTATGTATATGAGCAATTCAAAAACGCCAGTGAGGCAAAACCGAAATAGAGAGCTACAACGGTGCACTTTAACAGTAAAAGTATTACTATATACAGTTGATTAGAGATCAAATGAATGAGTACATGAACTTTTACGTATAATCCTCCTATTGCACCATGAATGCATTAAACTAATTAGCAAAGACTCATAATTAGCAAACTAATTAGTAAATACAGAATCAGCAAGTTTTCAAGTGGGCACAACCTAGCTATCATTGCCCTTTTCATTTTTAATTACTTGCCTATTGATCTTTATTCTTCTTCTTATTCTTCCATCCATTATCTCGGTTAATAGACTCATAATCTTTCTTTATCTGTCATAATTATTTGACATCTTTTCTTCAATAGACATGTTTCAAACATCTCACAAAGTTCAAGTAGTAAAAACTAGAGTAGGAGACAATGGTCTGATAATTGAATTGTGTCACATATCATAACATACTTTTATTCAATTGATTACACCTTCTCACATCTCACATATTGGTTTGATTCTTTTCATGATTTAATTTTGTGAATTATGAACACTCATTTAGAAGTATTATTTGTTAGAGAAACATATATTTATCTATTTGAATATATCTTTCAACAAACCTCGTAAATATTATAACACTCTCACTTCCAGTATCTTTCAGGATGATATTTCCATACCTCTTGTGTGAAGTGCTGAATGTGTATATAATGGCGATAAATGAGGCACTATCTTCGCACTTTAACATTTTTACTTTTCGACCTTAATCAAATGCGTAAAATTGTTCTAACATTTACTACTCTCTCGGTTTCATTTTATGTGATACTCTCTCCGATCATTTTTAGTTGTTCATTTTTGGTTTTGCACTTTCTTTAATAAAAAATAAATGAAGTATGTATTTTACAATTCTACCCATAATAATTATAGCATTTCAAAAAATCTTGACAAATAATTTGAAGAATGAGTAGTTAATGATAAGGGTAAAATAAGAAGTAAAAAAATTATCTTCTTTTGATATACTTAAAATGGCAAGTAAAAGTGAAAATATATTTAAGAATAGTGGACAAGTATTTGGGAATCAAACAAAATTTTCTTTAACCGCAATTTTTGTAAGTATTTTTTAAATATTTTGAGTTGTTAACTATTATGACTTATAATTATTTACCCGTAAAATTGTACAGTTAAATTTATAGCGTGGTTTATAGACAAGTGAATCGATTTGACCCAAAGGTAATAAATAAATGAGAACAAAAGTATGATGACAAGAGTGAAAGCAATGGTCAGGCACTAAAATTGAGTGTATTATGATTTATGACAATAGATTATAGCTTTTTATGTGCAGAGTATTTCGTGTGTACAATAAGTGTTAACCTCCTATTTATAGCTTGACTCAGGGAGACAAGATCCTCAAATCAAACTTATCTTGAATGAGAATTAAATCGTCATTGATGAATGCATAACAGTTGGCTATAAATGCAGATATTTCCTGTAACGGTTACCCATTGAATGTTATTCGATGACAATGCTTTGAATCTTTATTACTGGCTGCTCTATCTTCGGGATTCGTTCAGCACTGATTGCATTCTTGCATCAGGTGCCAGCTGTTTGTTGACTCACATTCCACCTGTCTTTAGTTCCATGTGTCACTCCATCATTCGCCCACCTGTTATTAACCAATTTTACCCCATACAATAATGCTATCTCTATTCGGCTTTAGGTGGTAAAGTTTGAATAGATACGGAGTTTAAGAAAGAAAAAAAGACTTTTGAAAATTGTGGCTAAAACAAGTTATACATAATTACGTGGTTATAAATCATCTCATTAGAAGTAAAATGAGAAATTTAAAATTAAATTATTTTCATAATTAGAAAGTTTTCAATCTTTTTGAAACAAACTTAAAAGAAAATGTTGCCGCATAAAGCGGGAATGGAGGGAGTACTTTTTATGTAGTTTTTAAATATATAAAGTTTATTACAAAAAATTACAAATTTTATATCTGTTCACCCCGAAAGTTAGTCAGTTTAACTCTTGTACTCTAAAAAGGTTCACTTAAACTTTAATAGAGGGATTACTATTTTTCACTATCTTCAAAACTTTTAAGATCTCTGTTATTTTTGTTGTGTTTATTATTTGCTTCCTTCAACTAGTCCGCCGTTCGATGCCCTTATCTACATCTATTTTCTCGAGTCCTTATTATTTAGAAATTTGTGTGAAACTAATTTTCTGCTGTCCTCTCAAGCCCCCCCCCCCCCCCCAAACCAATTACTTAATATTAAATCACTAAATGTAAAAGCTAATTATGCAAATGAGTTCTTTTTAATTTAGAGAAAAAGTTCTCTATATATTGCTATGTGGAACCGCCCGAACAATAAGAACATTGAAAGAGTGGAGGGATGCAGTGTGGGGGCATTGTGAAAAAAGGCAAGTCAAAGACTGTATATACGAAGGATGGAGTAAAATAAATTGTGAGTCTAAAAGGACTGGGAAATTTCTTTGTTAAAAAGGAAGAGTGATTATTTTGATTATAGTGCGTAGGTCGATAGTCTTAATTCGTTGAAAAGACATGAAAGAGGGATCTTTATCTGTTGTTAGAAGCCTGTTTTTGATTTTAAACAAATTAAAACTTAGCACAAAAACTGATATTTGCGCATAATAATACACGGATAATGTACACTTCTAATAGAGTTGATATGATTCAGTTTCAAAGGTCAAATGAATTTTTTAATAGATTGACTTTGGTCATTGGCTTATAGAATCTAAGAAAACAAAACAAAAAGGTCCGAGAAAAAATATCTAAGAATAAATAATAGACTTGCAAAACAGGCAAGGTGATCAGATTTCTTGTGAATGGATAAAGCAATAACTAGTTAAAACTTCTTTTTGTGATCTCCACAACAGTCAAACATATTATTTTTCAGGAAAAAGAGTCAATCTTGCTCTTATATTATTTACAAACAAAGCAACTTTGCCCTCGATTAAATTCTCGTATGATATACCCTCTTTTTAAATTTTTTTTTTTTTTTTTTCGCCCTTGACCCCTAACAAACTTCCAATTTGGGGCATTTTAAACAGTAATCAAAAGTTGAAGCGTTACATTTCCTCCCAAAGAATTTAGATATACATGGAGTTCATTCATTTTAAGCTGGAGCTTTGTTAATGGCAAAGCCAATTACGAGAATATTCAATAATGATAAGGGTATAGATTGACCAAAAATTAGGAGTGTTCATGGTTCGGTTTGGGTCGGTTTTTCTCTTAAAAAAAAAATCAAACCAAGTAAGTCGATTTTTCAAATATTGGAATCAAACCAAACCAATTAAGTCGGTTTTTTATCGATTCGGTTTTTGTCGGTTTTTCTATTTTTTTGGTTATTTATCGGTTTTTTCTTAAATATGAGACATACACTACCAAACGCATATTCCGGCGATTACATTTTCAATGTAACGCTATCAAACCAATTGCTCTTTGAGAAATCTATCATTTACCAAGATATATTAAAAATAATTGACTCAAATAGTGATGAATAATTTAAGTACTCAATTAAAAATCGATTATTTTTAACATGAAATAAATTCTTGTACTTAGCAAAAGAAAACTATCAATCAAACTAGAAGGCATAGAATTAGATTATTATAATAGCAAAGAACTAGACTAAAAATACAAATGACTAATATGTACCATAAAATTTTATAAACTTTATATAAAAATATACATATATAATAATAAATTTAAATAGCTACTTTTATAGTTATAGGTGTGATAATAAATTTAAATAGCTTCTTTTATAGTTGGTTTGGTTTGTTTTTTTCCGGTTATTTTTTTATTAAAAACAAAACCAAACTAAATTTGATCGGTTTTTAAAATTTAAAACCAAACCAAACCTAAAAAGTATCGATTTTTTTGGTCGGTTTGGTTCGGTTTTCGGTTTGGTTCGGTTTTATTTTCGGGTTTTTATGAACACCCCTACCAAAAATGTAACGAGAAGGAAAACTTGATCAATTTCGATAATACAAGGAAAATATCAGACCTCTTCCCTTATTTTAAAATGAATTTACTTTATATACACTGACTATGTAAATAGTATGAACCATATTAGTGTATTTTGACGTAATCTAATAGATAACATATCTTATTTTTATGTTACAAATCTTACTTATTAGTCGACTGAATGTAGTTATTTTTTAAGTGACTTAATGTTATTTATAGTCCTAATATTAAGTGTGACTCTTAACAAGGAGGATAAAAATCATCTATAAGGGGTCACATGTAATTTAACCAAAGAAAGATATACAGGAAAGAAAGTGGATATGATTGGGAGTAGACTCTTTGGTTTGCGCTAAGTCATGAATAAAGACGAACACCCACTTAAATTTTCTCAATAGCATTGAACTAGAGTTGTTGCAAAGCGAACGGTCTCTGCATAAAAGGAAAGATGCTTTGGTCTTTTTGCTCAGACACTCACTGGAACTGTACTCTCACTGTTGCATTGCTTCAGCTGCTACTGATTCTGATGAAGGGAGAAACAAAGATTGGAGGAAATAAGTGGAAAAGAAAAAAAGGAAAAAGAAAAAAGAAGAAGAAAGAGAGAGTGTGATGAATAGTACTGGTGAATGAATATAATGGAGTTTGTTTGTGTCTGAACTCTGAAGGGTTTGAAAGGGACTAGTCTGTCATCCCATTACAACTTTGGCACTGAAAAACATGGTGTTTTTCCATTAACATTTATAAGGATGCAGACTAGCAGGAGGGGAAAAGGACTATTATCTGATTCCCTTCTTTCTTTCTTTCTTTCTTTCTGCTTGCTTTTTCTGTCTTTTAAATTTTACGCAATTATTTTATTGAGAGTACATTTCTTTATTGCCTGGACCTACTGGGGTCACCACCATTTTTCTGACCACCTCAGCCAACAAAGATCTTCAAATAGTCCAAACGCAAAATCTAACACTACCAAAATGTTGAGAGGGTAGACCAGATAATATAATTTAATTCTCTGTTTTCCTGCTTCTTTATTTTTTTTAGGAAAAAAGAAGAAGACTACAGCTCATTCAACTCATGAATGTTATAGTCACTATATTGATGACTACAAGTAGTAGAATCAAGAACCCCTGCAAATTACTTGATACCGAGAAATCTCACATTATTACCTTGCTGAAAAACACCATTATGACAGTCACCGTGCAAGAATTAAATAAACAAATAACACCCAATACCCCCTCATTTAACTATTCTTAACACCACCCTCACTACACTTCTAGGTATAATCATATAAGCAAGAAACCAAAAAACAAAAAAGAAGAAGAAGAAATACAATAGAGCTAGAGATAGTGTTGAGGAACTAACGTTGAGAAAATTTGAGATGATTGGTATGGTTGATATTCTTGGCAACTTCATGCTGACCTTCTGTTAAAGCCGAAGAAATATAACTCAACGTCATCGAATTATTCTCATCTGAAAGAGAAGCTTGAAACTTCTGTTTGCAAGAATGGCAAGTTATTTGCGAAAGAGTCGAGTTAATTTGCTTGATGGCTTGTTGTTTCAAAGCATTAGCCTTGTTTAACTCCGCTTGTGCTTGTTGCCTAATTCTCTTAGCACTCGCAAATTCCTGCTCGGCTAACTCAATTTGCCTCTTCGCTTGCTGCCTTGCTTCTTCAGCATATGCTTTTTCCGCCATCGCTAGTCTTAACTGCTCCCTCGCTTCATCTTTAAGCTTTAAAGCATCCAATGTAGCATTTTCTGAGGATTCGTTTCTCTCGCTGAAATCTGAGGAGCCAATGGAGAGTTGGAGATTATAAGTTGAGTGATCTTCGTTTGGTTTAGACGATACGGAGACATCAAACGGGCTAGATGAAGATGTAGTAGTAGTCAAGAGCTGGAGCTCTAAATTGTGTCGTTGCTTTGTGGAATTCTTGATTATGTTTGGATTAACATGATGAGTAGCCGTGGTCGACGACGACAAATTTTTGAGCAAAGTAGTAGGCCATGGTGTTGTGCTGAGATTTGTGTCACTTGAGGGGCTAGGACTTGAAGCTGTGCGAGAAAGACAATTAGATGGATGTAAAGATTGTGATTCTGATCGGAGCCTTCCCATGCTACAAGCATCTTGGTGTTCAATGAAGCTCTCCACCCTAATAAAAGAGAGGAATATAAGTAATCATTTTTTGGTCATGCAAATTATTACTACTACTTGTTTGAATAAAAGTAAAGTGGTAATGATTTTGGGTGTAATGGAAAAAGTAAAAAAAAAAAAAAGGACAACTTCATCAAATGCTGAAAATTCTGAGTTTATCATTGATGAATGTAGGAACAAGTAACAAAAATGAAAAGCAGACCTAAGCTTAGTAAAATAACAGGAACTAGTCGAAGATGGTGTTCATAAATACACATTTAACGTACGATAAGACGAACCTGTAAAGAAGTGTAAAAGAATGAAGAAAAAGAAAAAGAACCAGCTGTTCTAATATTTAACTTTCTCATTCTTAATTAATTGGCAAGCAGAATGTTTTTTTGGGAAGTCAATTTCATTCCTCTCGGAAACATAGAATAATGAAAAAGAGTATGAATGCCAAAACACGTTGATTAGCTGAACAAAAAGGATTGAGATGCTTAATTTTTTTACATGTCAAAAATAACTAAAGCATTAAAAATGATCTATGAAACACGATTTTTTGGGACTCTAGTTAATAACCGTCCATAAAACTTTTTACAAGTATAAAATAAAGTAATATTAAGCAGCTATCAGCCGAAGGAAACCGCTTTCTAATTTTGCGGACACTTTTTTTTCCTTCTTTTCCAAAAGCCTAAACAGCCGTTACAAAATCAAAAAATCCGAAAACCCTCAAAAAAGAAATTGTTTTGTTTTTGACCAAGACATGACATTCGTACTACTCATCCGTAGATTTTAAGAATCTCTTTATAAAAAATAAAAAATAAAAACAAGCTGAATATAGTAGTCCAAGAAGATAGAGCTACCATCTCGAGAATACCATTGAAAAGAATAAACCCAAGTAGTAGTACCTAGTACTAAAGTAACGTAGTAGTAGAAGAAGAAGAAGAAATTAATTAACCTTGAGAAAACGCGACCACAATCACAAGAATGACCACGAGTGCCACAAGTTTTAAGATGAGCTTTGTAATCAGACTGAACAGCATATCCTTTTGAGCATTTTTCACAGACCCATTGTTTGTGATTGCTGTGTTTTCTGCGGAAATGCTTTTTAATACCGACGAGATCGCCTAAAGCATGACAAGGATCGTGGTGAAGACAAGTGGGTTCTGGGCATACGAAAACGCGCTTTCTAACAATTGGGGTTTCTCTTTTGAGCAATTTCCATGGCACCTTATGCCTTCTTCTGTGCATCTGTAAGTTTTGGTCCCTTTGAAATCCTTGGTTACAGATCTCGCATACGTATCGATCCGATTCTAGTAATGTTTTTGGTGAGAGTGATACCACTTCTGCATCCGGATCTAGTGGCAATTTCATTGCATAAATAAACACAAACACATAAGCTTATTTTGCCTGATCAAATAAAACAACAAAATGGATGAATTGGGAAGATACACCCGCGTCCATACAACAGGTGTGAGTTCAATTCTCAATATTCCAAATTTGGATAGAATTAAAAATGGTAAGGCGTCATATTCATTGAATTTTGCATACCTGGGGTTCCTGCGGGTCTTCTTTTTCTTCTATTAGCATTGTTTCCATTTTCTGAGGAAGTAAACGGGTCGGACGAAGAAGACGGGTTATTGCTTAACATGACTGATAGATTTTAGCTTACTATTTCTGAATTTGGATATCGGAATTCAGTATAAAAAAAAAAAACTTAGGTATTTGGCAGAGAAAAAAGAAGAAGAAAAGGTTAAGAACATGATAAACTATGGAAAAAAGAGAGACGGGGTTGGGTTATGAGAAGAGGAGGAGGAGGAGAAGATACAGCTAACAACATGAGGGAAAATAATAAAAAGGCTCTTTTTCTTCTTTGCTTTCTCTCTTTCGGTTATCATCAGCCTTTCTTTTAGCTTTTCTACTTTCAGCTTTTCATCAGCTTTCTCTCCTAACCTTTGCCCTTTGCTTTTGCCTTTGCCAGATATTGTTGAAGAGTCACCCCCCCCCCCCTTAATAAACTTCAAGGTTAGGTTCGGCACAAAAATTAAAAGCCTTTTTTCTTTTTCTCTCTTTTTATTTTTCAATTTTGGTAGGGTGTTGGGGGTATTCTGAGGGGGTGGGGGGTGGGTGAGTATTTGAGAGGATTCTTGACCCAATCACAATGTTCCAAACTTGATATCAACCGGAGTAGTGAAGACAAGGAAGAAAAGGAAAGAAACCAAACAAAACAAACAGAAGATCATTATTTCATGAGCACAGTAATTTTGCATACATAAATACAAAGTAGACTCCAGCATTATAACACCCACAGGGCCATAAGTTCCATATACAACGTACACGTAAGGATTTCATTTTTGTCAGCCACCTACACCCTCTTTCTATGCATACAATGACCTAATACTTCTTTTGTTGGAAATTTATTATCAATGCCCTAAAATTACTTTCTTAAAAGAGAATTTATTATTTATATAAATCTACACCTTTTCGATTCTTTAGCATTAAAGAATTAATTTAATATACTTATGTTTGTTTCAATTTATTTGGCTAAAGACTTTTGTAATTTGTGATTTTTAAACATGCTATAGTATTTATAAGACTGTAAACTCTTGTTATTAAGAATAAAAAGAAATGTTCAAAGTAAGTTGTTTCCAAATGCAGATATATGTCTCAGTTTTTTTTTAGATGAACTAATAAGAAAATAATAGTATTTTTTTATTGGGAGGGAGTAGTTATAAAATTTCAAGTTTTTGTAGAATAACTCTATCTACTGCTCCATCCGTTTCAATTTATGTGAACTTATTTGACTGAGCACGAAGTTTAAGAAAAGAGAAAAGACTTTTGAACTTGTGGTGTAAAATGAGGTACATTTATTTTGTGTGGCTATAAATCATTGCATAAAGGTAATTCTTTTCAAATATGAAAAGAGGTCATTCTTTTTTATACGGATTAAAAAGGAAATAAATTCATATAAATTAAAACGGAGGGAGTATATTATACTACATTTTTGAATCTACGCACTTCTTTTAAATTCAGTAAAACTTTAAATAATTTTGATTACCTTACAAAATTACCAGTCCATCCCTCCATTCATGGCTGCTAATAGAGTGGAAAAGGACACCCCATCCCTACTCCCGAAGACGCACAATGATTCAAATTTGCAAGCAGCTTTTTCTATCTGAAAAGACTGTTTGGTCAAAGCTCGCTCAAGGGTTATCTGGTCATTTCATAGGGGATTACCTCGGAGTCCAGAACCCATGGTTTTTTTACAAGTGTGACGAAAATGTGTCTTTAAAAAAAAGAGTGACATTTTTATATATAGCGATTTTTCAAAGAGCGATATACTTTAACGAAGTTTTGGCCGTTAAAGTATAGCGCTCTTTAAAAGAACGTTATATATATATATATATATATATATATATATATATATATATATATATATATATATATATATATATAACGTCACTAGGTCATGAGTCGATGTGCATGTATTTGTGGACCCACCAATAAGTCTCATGCGTTTAACTGACATAATAATAATTCAAATGGGTATAGCGCTCTTTAAAAGAGCGTTATACCTAAAAAAATTCAGCCCACCGAGCTAGGCATTGCCTTATTTAAAGGCGTTAGGATTTTACAAAAATCCATTCAAAAATATTCCTAACTCTCGTTCAAATTTTTCTTCTTGTTAAATTCTCAAGCATTTTTTCATAATGTCTGAAGAGCGAAAAGTAAGGGTTTCATTATATTTGGGGGAGTGAGGTTGTGGTGGCGAATAACTCTGTTAGCTATAGTTTATCTCCACAGTGTCATGTTAAGTTACCACTTACAATGGAGTACGATAGATTGATATCGTTGTTATGTAATAAAATGAGTGTGAGAAAATGTTCGGTGAATCTTAAAGTAATCGAAAGATATCCGTATTCTGTCACTCCGCAAGGGGTTGCTTGTTACGCTGAATTCTTGTGTGTGTCAATTTTAATATTTTCATAATTTTGTATGTTTGTTTTGTAAATTAAATAATTAATTTTTATCATATTTAATTGGACAAAGTATATACCTATGGGTTCCAGACTCGATATTTAAGGCCCAGTAGTACCAAGCTATCCTGAATTCCTGTGTGTGTCAATTTAAATATTTTCATAATTTTGTATGTTTGTTTTGTAAATTAAATAATTAATTTTTATCATATTTAATTGGATAGAGTATATACCTATGGGTTCCAGGCTCGATATTTGAGGCCCGATAGTACCAAGTTATCCTGAATTCTTGTGTGTGTCAATTTTAATATTTTCATAATTTTGTATGTTTATTTTGTAAATTAAATAATTAATTTTTATCATATTTAATTGGACAGAGTATATACCTATGGGTTCCACGCTCGATATTTGAGGCCCAGTAGCACCAAATTATCTTGAATTCTTATGTGTGTCAATTTAAATATTTTCATAATTTTGTATGTTTGTTTTATAAATTAAATAATTAATTTTTATCATATTTAATTGGACAGAGTTTGTGTTTGATCTATCAGTATAAAAGATAGTTAAACTACAAGGATTCTACGCTAAAAGGCTCTACATTTTACTACGCTAAAAGGACACTAGTCTTTAAGCAAATAAATAATCTAAACTAGATAAAAACAATAAATACATTTTAATCACAAAACAAACACAAAACACTAATATCTTAGTTCGGATAAAAATAACATACTAGTTTAATCGCAAAAAAAATACAAAACAACATGGAAACACATTCAAAACAACTAATATGCATTATTATACGAGTTTCGACATAAACTAAATCGAAATACCTCGATTTATGTTTTTCGGAAAGTCGATGAATTAAAAATTTGAGCCCGAAACGAGAAAACCACAACAATAGAAGGCTTGGCTAGGATGTGGGACCTACAATCTTATCTTTTTGTGTGACGGGTGGGGTCCACTATAATTTTTTTAGAAGGAAATTTGGGGGGGGGGGAGGGGAGGGGGGTCGGTTAAGAATTTTGAATTTGGGGAGGGAGGCGTCTGGTTCGAGTGTGGGGAAGAAGGAGGGGGCCGTTTATTTATCTATGTATAGCGCGGTATATAACTGCGCTATACATATATAGCGCGGTTATATACCGCGCTATGCATAGCTGTCTTATCAGCCCTGTATAGCGCGGTTTATAGTGGCGTTATATATATATATATATATATATATATATATATATATATATATATATATATATATATATATATATAGCGCTCTTTAAAAGAGCGCTATATATAAAAATGTCACTCTTTTTTTAAACACACATTTTCGTCACACTTGTCCAAAAAAATCACAAATGGGTTCTGGACGGATTACTTGGTGTGTGAGATTGCACTATTAAGTACAAGAGTATTAACTTTTGGTAAAACAAGAGCATCAATAAAACAGTGTTAGCAACAGCTGGATTCTTATGCAAATGACATTTAGACAAAAATAAATAACTCGTGTACAACTCAATTAAACTATATTAATATCGGAAAATTTCTCCTTTAACTCATCACCTAGTGATTCAAATTCTTCTTAACTCAAATAGTGGTTCAAATTGTAGTGTCAGGGAAAAACAATTCAACTTGTGATGACACATAAATGAGGAGTAATAATTTATTGACCAGCTTTAACGGTTGTCTTTCATCCACTCACCCACCCCAAAAAAAAAACCGTATTTTTGAGCAATTATAGTTCAATAACAAACAAAAATTGGAGGGATATATAGTGTTATAATGTGCCGAAACTTCGGTTCCAGTATAGAACTAATCATGAGCTGCATGCTAGTAACAACATGGATTACATTAAGAGTGATTATGTCTTGTTCTCAAGCACAAAGTAGGAAATACAAACATTTAACCCCAAAGTTTGCACTTTAGTTGTTTGGTAGATGCTGTCCAACTAGATAATTAAACTTGAATTGTCTCCACAATGTTTATATTTATAAAAATACTGTAATAATTAGTACACCAAGTGTGAAACAAATTCCAGTAATTAAATTCATTAGATAGGGTACGGTAATTAGGAAAAAAAGTGGTCAAATTGAATGTACATTTTGGTTTATATGGTGGGGTTGAAATGTGTTATATATGGAGCTGTAATATTCCTCTTTGAAGAGAGAACGTGCTGGCAATATCACCATGCATGTTTTTTCTTTCTTCCTTTTCAGTATCAATAATAACCTAGCTAGCTACTTTCATTGATATATTTATATTGTTATGGCTAAAATCTAAACTCCATTTTAATAGCAGTGACGAATGCCTATTATAGCTTTCCCAAATAAAGCAGAAGAAGTTTGTTTGACCCAAAAAGAAAGAAAAAAAAGGTGAGAAGAAAGGAAAGTGGAGGAAAAAGAAAAGGAAGCTCCAGCAATTCTTCTGGATGAGATTTAATTTTGTCATATTTCACGACTGAAAAAGATCAAAGGGAAAAGTTATATATAGACAGATCCACGCTCCCTGCGTGCACCAATTTGATCATCATCATTGTTCTCTCCCATAAATTAATTCAAAAAGATTTACTAAGAAATAATGAAAAGAAATATTTAGATCGGAATCTTGTAATTACTTTCTACGTACTTCCATGTCAATCATGTCAATATTTTTTACTACTGTCTCTCCAAATATTTAGAGGTAACCTGTGTTGGAAAAATGTGGTCGGTGATATACTAGTAAAATTTTTAAAGATAACTAGCCAAGTTATGGATTCTTTCCTATTCAAAAATGTTAAATGAATATAACAAGCTAAGGAAAACAATGGTTGCCTATAAATCATTGGTGGAATTCCAAGTTTAGTATCCTAGATAACGAAATATAGGTTGAGCCAATAGTAACGAGCGACATTTTGCAACTACTAGTTATTTCTAAAATTATCCCTAATATTTGATTGATATTGATCAAGTACTCGTACCAGTTATTTGAATCAGATCAATGAACGATAAGATGTAATATATATATATATATATATATATATATATATATATATATATATATATATATATATATATATATATTAGTTACAAGATGCATATATGTTAATCTGGGTTACCCTTTCTCCCTCCGCCTCCCCTCCCCTAATGTAATTAAAAAAGATAAAGAAAATAGAGAGAACAGTTCTTCCTTCCGACACCAAAAATGTGGCCTCCTGTTTAGTGGCTGCCTGTCTAAAAAAGGTGTGGGGTCGTGCCCCATCCCTTACCCCTACCCCCCCAAAGTTCTCATATTCCTAACTATAATTTCATCCTTGATCTTATCTATCTATATTCATCTTGATTAATTTGATCTGAAATCAACAGAATCCTAATTTATATTCTTCGCCCTCTCGATCTCTCTATTTTCATCGAAGCATAAAGAAAACGTCAACGAGCTCTGGCACATGAAGCAATTTAGTCTATGATTGGTGATTTGGATTCAATTTTTTCTTAATTACGGAATAGTAAAGGTGTACTCAAAATTTATAATAATCGATATTATTCCTTGTATGCAATATATTCTTTTCAACCACTTAACACTTTTGTATATTTATAGACTGAACTATGTTAAAATTAGATCCGCTACTGTCACGTAATCCAGCTATTCGTCAAAACATAATTTGTCTGAGTTTCATTTGTTTAAACTTTAAGCCTAAATCAAGTTTTCGTATAGATATGACGAATAGACACATCCGATATATTAACGAATTTCACAACAACTAATGTCGTCATATAGGAAATCAGACACGTGAGTGACAAAGAGAACATTATTAAAAGAATATTTTAGCTCTTTCAAATATCTCTACTTATTCGTTATTTCTTTTTTTAATTTAAAAAATAACTTAAACAAAGTTGAAAGAATACTTTTAAAATAAGAAAGTTACAAAATATCTTTTAACTATAATTGATGTTAAGTGTCGGCATAGGGATGAAGAATAGAGAGGAAGGGACCAATTTGATTGTATCTAAATAAAGGGATTAATTAATTAGTTGAAGAAAAATGATTAGAGAAGAGAGGGAAAACAATAGGGAGAAATGATTGCCAAAGACATTCTCTTGAGATGTTGCATGTGTGAGAGAATCCAACTCCCATCAATGCCCCCATTCTTTCACCACAATTAAATACTCTCTACTCCATTTGCTTCCCCACGCACCCAAACACCCCAATCCCAATCCCCTACTGAATTAATTTTTTATTCTTATCAGCTTTGGCCTTATTTTTGTCATTATTGTTCGATCCAATTTTATCTATTAGTTTGTTGTTTAATTAGATGCCCTGCATGCTTCATGTGTCATATAATCTTTGTATCAACATAATATAACTATTAGTGTAAGCAGAATAAAAAATTATTCATTCAAATAAAAGATAACTATAGATAACGATTCTTAAAAAATATATTATAACAGATTAAAACACATTACTAATATAAAAGTTGCCACTATTCGTCATGCCTACATCGCTCAGAATTGTCCTAATATAGTTTATTCCTTTACGATATAATAACAACAACAAACCAAATGTAATCCTATTAGTGAAGTTTGAGGAAAGTAGAATATTCGTGGGGTCTGAAGAAGCTAGAATGTACGGACCTTATCGCTATCTGAAGAAGGTAGAGAGGTTGTTTCCGCAAAATTCTCGGCTCAGAAATATACTCTGTTTACAATGTAGCAAATAGAATACTGTTTTTTTTTTGGGGGGTTGGGGGAGGGGGGGCAAAGGTATACAGCTGCATACTTTTGAAATATACTTTGACCCCTTCAACTTCAAGGAATTGATCACGTTTTTACATTTTAGATGGTAGCTCAACGTAATTCCTAAAGGAGCTTTGAGTTAATTTGATAATTTGACTCTAAATTATAGTGCGGTATGAAAATTAAGGGGAAGGGCAGGGGACACAAATAGCCAGCCCACTAGTATTCTCAACTCTGTCTAGCCCAAAAAATTAATCTATACATAACCCTATAATAATATAGCCAAATTAAGTAGTTCCTTCAATAAAACCCGTTACAAAACTATACGAAGAGGAAAAGAGGCCACAAAAAATCAGCCGAGAATCACGTTCGCATCCAAACCCCACAAATATCTTCGGTTCAAATCTCAAAAGATATACTCACATTGTTTAAAATTGTATTATAAAAAAATTAATTGTGTGCACTAAACGAAAAAATCACATACATCAAAATACATAATCAGAGACATTTAGACATACTAAAACTGAAAATCATATAAAGAATTTAATAATTATATATATAATTATACATTGATTATATAGTGCGTATGAATTATACATCTCATATACAAATTATACTTTATACATAAAATAATTATTGCATATATAATTTTACATTAATTATACAGCACATATGCCATGTGTATAATATAAATGTCTACATTATACATCTCATATATAAATCAAATATACATAATGTAATATTGTGTGTGTGTGTGTATATATATATATATATATATACACACACACACACACACACATTAGTTATACAATACATATACCAATTTTATAACATAAAAATCTGAATTATACATCTCATATACAAATCATATATAAAGAATATGCATTGTATTTACAGATGTACATCAAAATTAAAATTTAATATTACTACTAATAATTAAAAATCACCATAATAGCGATATGAGAGTTTAGAAAAAATCGAGAGTGTAAGAATTTTGGGTAAATCGGGAGGGATGAGAGAGTTTTGAAAAAATGGAAGAGGTAAGGATTTTGAGAAAATTGAGTTCGTATTATTTAAGGTAACTGTTTTAAATTAACCGATGGTATTCAAATATTACCTAAAATAAATGCTAAAAATTAAAAATATATATATATTGACACAACTAGCTATTAAAAATAAACAAAATCAACTAACTTTGTAAATTGGGTAAAACAAATGTGGTTATTTCTAATTTATTGTTAATATGGGCTGCTAATCTAGTTAATTCTTCAAATTAAGGGGCAATCAACATTAAGGAGAAAATGACATGGTATAACAACCTATGAAGAGAATTGGTATAAAAAAAACCCTAACTTTAGATATTGGCACCTATAGCCCAACATTAAAGTTTTCTTATATTTAATTGATATTTTATAGCCAAAATTATTTTTATGCAAAATCATAAGAAACGTACAACACTCTCCCTTCTCTCCCTCTTTAAGTTCTTGTTCTCTTTCTTCCCCAAATTTCACTCCATATTTTTCAATCCCCCAAATTTCTCTCTTCTTCTCCAATAATTACTCTGTTAGGTTTCCTCTTATTCCTTTTTTCGGTAATTCTCTACATCTAGAATATTTTGTAGAATTTCCCATTACATATCAACACTCTCTTCAACTTGAAAAATGAGTAAAAATTATACCTCTAAGAAATCAAATGTCATGACCTAGAAATCCTACCCTCGGGGTCGTGATGGCGCATAACATTTCACTTGCTAGGCAAGCCAACGTTAGAATAATTTATATGTTTTTAACAATTCAAATTAAATGATAATAAGGAAGCTGAAATAACTGCATTAAAACTAAGGTAAAGTGCGGAAAACTATATCAACTGAAATATCTAGTACTACCATGGACCTGGTATCACAAGTTCACGAACTTCTAGAATAGTACACGTAAAGGTCTGAATAAAAATATAAAGTTGCTCGAAAGAAAGTACACATCATAAAAATAACATAAGGAGACTTTAGGGGCTGCGGACCCGAGGCTAAAGTAGTGACGAGGTTAAGGCGGGTCACTTACACCATAACCTGTATGCAGTATAAAATAATGGCAGAAAAAAAAATGCAGGAAAGAATTAAAGCAGTTAATACATGAAATAACTCAACCTTCGAAAGAAACCAGTGAATGCCAGAAATAACAATTATTAGAGTCTCGTATGAAAATACCGAAGCCAACACAACACGATAAAGAAACAAAAGCACAGAGACTGTTGTGGCACGTAACCCGATTTCACCGTATAACACAATCCTCCCTTATTCTACCGTAATAATATCAACAGTAGTAAATAAATATATGTTGCGGCGCGCAACCCGATCCCACCATATAATCAGAGTCAATGCCATAACTCACCCTTATTTACTCGTATCATTCCACTCTTATTTCACATGTTGCGGCGCGCAACCCGATCCCACTGTATCAATATAAATTCACTCTTATTCCACCGTATCATTCCATCCTTATTTCACATGTTGCGACGCGCAACCCGATCCCACCATATCAATATAAATAAATCAATGAGTACAATCAATTTAATACTCGAATCACAAGAACCTTTACGATTTAACAAATATGGAGCTGAACTAAAAAGGAAATTTCGTACCAAATTAAGGATTCACCATAATTAATATTAAACGGTAAGACAAGTCCAATAAATGACAATTAAAGGGTGCGAGCAAGTCAACTAAGGCATGTAGCATTCAATCAAGAAAGCATGAGAGAATCTAGCATTTCTTTACACTAGAATAACTAATGGCATGTAGCAAGTAAAGATATGGAAAGCATTTAACGCATGTAACAGATAAGACATGGAAGGAAATAATTAATGAAATACAAAAAAGCAAGGAAGCAAGTATTTTGGCGGCGTATATATACTCGTCACCTCGCATATACGCCACTACATATGAATTTCACATAACACATAGCTCAAGGATGCCTAATTCCCTCAAATCAAGGTTAAATCTAACACTTACCTCACTCCGCAATCAATTAAAAGTTCAACCACGACCTTTCCTTTCGAACAAGCCTCCAAATCAACCAAATCTAACAAATTATTGACCAAAGGATTCAAAATAAGCTTTAGAAACTACTCATAAATAAAAGAGATTCAATTTAGGTCATTATTGAAAAAGCTGGCCCGCTTGGTCAAAATCTAAAATTCGGACCAAAATACGATTACCTATTTACCCCCGAGCCCGAATATGCGACTTGTTTCGAAATCCGACCCCAATTCGAGGTCTAAATTCAAATTTTACAAAAATTCCTAATTCTACCCAAATCCCCAATTTCTACCATGAAAACCCTAGATTTAAGATTGAAATCTTATGAAATATAGTGAGAAATTAAAAGAAAGTAGATTAAGGTCATATACCAAAGAAATTAGGTAGAAGAGCTCTTAAGAAAATCGTCTTTAAGGTTTTTAGGGTTGAAAATTTGAAAGAATGAACCAAAATCCCGTCTAACTCAGCTTTTGACCAGGCGCAGATGTCACAAATTGCGACTTGGAGTTCGCAATTGCGAAGCCCGCAAATGCGAGACATACTTTGCAATTGCGAAGAAGCTCCATCTCAGATATCATCGCATTTGCGATGATTTATTCGCAAATGCGACCTATTAATCGCAAATGCGATCCCTTGATGCCGAGAAATTATTTGCAAATGCGAGGAAGTGGTTCGCAAATGTGAACATGGCAGGAATTTTGACAGTTCGCGAATGCAAACATTGACCTCGCAAATGCGAGGTCAGAGGCTGCACCGGAACCAGATTCTCACCAGCTATTTTCTTAAGTCCAAACCACTCCGAAGCTTATCCGAAACTCACCCGAACCCTCGGGGTTTCAAACCAAACATGCACACAAGTGCAAAAATATCATACGAACTCGCTCGCACGATCAAAATACCAAAATAACACATAGAACTACGAATCAGACACCAAAACGAATGAATTTTCCAATGAAACTTAAGAACTTCTATTTTAACAACCAGACACCCGAATCACGTCAAATCAACTCCATTTTACGCCAAATTTTGCAGACAAGTCATAAATACAAAATTGAACATATACCAAGCTCCAGAACTAAAATCCGGACCCGGTAGCAATAAAGTCAAATTTATAAATTCTTTAAACTTTAAATTTTTAATAAATTACGATAACTCGAGTTAGGGACATCCGAATTCGATTCCGGGCATACGCCCAAATCCCAAATCATGTTACGGATCCACCGGGACCGTTAAAATACGGGTCCGGATCCGTTTGCTCAAAACGTTGACCGAAGTCAACTCAAATAAAATTTTAAGGCACAAATTCACATTTTAATCAGTTTTTTCACATAAAAGCCTTCCGAAAAAAAGTCACGAACTGCACACACAAATCGAGAAAGGCTAAAAGGAGCTATTTGAGATTTCGAGACACAGAATTAAGGGTTAAAGCTCTAGATGACATGTCGGGTTATCATATCAAACTCTAAAGCTACAATGATAAAATCTTCATCTCTCATGTAGGTGATGGCTCTGATTTTGAGGTTTCGGTGTTAAAGGGGTCGAATTCACCACATGCAATAGATATTCGACATGACAATTAGGTTCCGTTTCATTCAATAGTATCCAAAAAAACTCCAATTTTTTTTAAAATTATTTTTTAGTTTTTTTTATTTGTATATCCAAATATATATAACACAATAATAAATTATATTATTTATATATCACAATGTATAACATAGTAATAAAGTGTATATCAAAAATTATATCAAAGTTTTATTTTCCTTCTTTGTATAATATATTTCAGATTGAAAATTCAAGTTTTAAGACGACTCCACATGTGTATCCTCTATTGTTTCCCATGTATATCTCCATGTACATCAGTGATATCTCATGTATATCATGTGTATCTGTGTATATCCATGAAAATTTATGTTATATACACGATATATAATGTGATATACATAGACGTCCATAAAATATTTGTATTATATACACGATATATAAAGTGATATAAACAGATGTCCATAAAAACTTGTGTGTGATATACACTGATATACATGATATACAATATGATATACATATGTTGCAGTTAGATTTTTAGGTCTAGTGTTTTACCTGAAACCCGTCTAAATTACTTCTAATCTTCTTCAAATTTTTATATAGCCTCGTCTAGGTATTTTCAATCAATTTCAATCACCCACACTCGTTCAATCCAAAAAAAAAACAAAGTTGAACTCTCTTTTTTCTCTTAGTTTTTACTTCTGATGTGAGATCAACCTTATCTTTTCATCCCACTGATTTTTTTTTGTATAATTTGCAATAAGTTTTGCTAATCTACGAGAGAGAAAGAGGAGAGATAGAAAAAGAAATATAAGGAGAGAAAGGGAGAGGGAAAAGTAAAGATACGTAGGTTATAAAGAAAGGGGAAGGGGGTTATAAAGAAAATAAATAGGAAGTAAGTTTTTTTTTAATTTGACTATACAATGCCAAAGTTTTTGGGCTTCTACTGTCAAACTAAAATTAAGACCAAAAAATACTAATTATACTAATGCATTATTATACGGTGTCAATTCCCCAACATTAAGGGGCTATCAACAAACAGAATAGATGAAAAGTCTAGAGCCCAAAACCACACCCTCCGTGCCTCCTCCCTTACCGTGGGTTATTTCTTTCGGGATTATTTTATTCCTATACACTATATAAAACTTTATTATTAAAAATGTTCACGTTTACTTAATTACCCGGCCTGAACCATTTTTGTCTACAAATTATATACATCTATTTAAAGTAGAATCCTTTCTGCAGTAGCCTTCCTTTTTTAAGAGGGGGGATTTTGGGATCACGTAGGATTCTTCCGAGAATTTTGCGACACAATCATCACAATTGAATTAAGGTTACTATTACACCGATTTTCTCAGTTTCTCATCGCCGATAATCTGGTTTCTCTGTCTCCTCTGGTTTCACAACCATAAGCGAAGGTTTTGAAAGTAATTGCAAATAATTATCTACAATTGTATTGAATTCTGCGACATAATATTCTAAAATAGCTATTATGCTTCAGCTAAATGGTAATTGGGATAGCTTTGGGAGATACATAAACTTTAATATTGACGAAATTGTAGTCAGCAATGATTCAAATTATAGTCAATTGAATTCTGCAATCGCAGAACATCTAATGATTGATACATCAGAAAAAATCACTGAAATCAAATACATTGTCAGCAAACATTGTCCTCCAATGAAAATTCGTAACGATATGGGAGTTCGAGTATACATGGAGACGAAAACGGAAAACAAAAGTTTAGGAATGTATCTGCTATGTATAGAAGTGCGTGATTTCGATTTTTACAAAGACAAGCAAACAATTGCCAGTGCAATGAAGTACTATTCTGTCATGAACAAGTTCCAATTTAGGGTGAAAAAGTCTAGCGCAAGAAGGTAGGAACAATTCAATTGTCAAAACTATATTTTTGTTTAATTTGTAGTTTCTTTGTTTTTTTTTTGTATAGTTTGTAATATCATTGTATACAAATTGTATATAATTTGTAGTTTTTTTGTATATAAATTGTTAAATATAAGATTTTTATGTTTAAACTACCTATTATTTTGTAGCTACATTTTTTATAACATTCTTTAAATTATTTTTATTCTATAGCTACTGCCTGGTATGTGTTGGGGACAATTGTACATGGCACTTCAAGTCCACCGGCATAAATGATTCAGCATTGTTCAAGGTTCGAAGATTCAACAGCTTGCACACATGTTCTTTGATGGATAATACATATATACAACGCAAACTTACTGTCACGGTCGTTGGTAGCATGGTTATACCAAAATATGCGGATTCTAAGACAATTTACATACCAAAAGACATACAAACTGATATGTTGTCAGAACTCGGTGTGAACTTAACATACATGCAAGCTTGGAGAGCAAAGGAAAAGGCTTTGGAATTTTTGAGAGGTCATCCTGCTAATTCTACAGTCGCTTGCCAAGTTATTTGTATATTCTGGAGAAGACTTATCCGGGGTCAGTAGTTAAATTGCAGAAGACTGATGATGACTGTTTCTTGTACGCATTTATTGCGCTTAGTAAGTCCATCAAGGGTTGGGAGCATTGTAGGCCAGTTATAGTAGTTGATGGGACCTTCTTGAAGTCGGCATATAGGGGAATAATGTTAACAGCTAGCACAATGGATGCAGCAGGTATTGTTGATTAATTGTAGAAATATTATTGTAAATTTATTTTTTAGTATGATTTTTTTTTCATCTCCAGTTTTATTATGGAAATTGAATTTCTTTTTGCCACCTGTGATTGGTAGCATATTACCACTAGCATACGCTGTTGTTGATTCAGAAAATGACGCATCATGAAGTGGTATTTTGAACAATTCAAACACGCGTATGGTGAAAAAATAAATATGTGTCAGAATGAGAGTATTTGAAGGCAACATCTATTGTTTATACCGGCATGCCATATTATGCTTGCATGTGGCATATTTGGATAAATATAAGGTCAAAGTTCAAGAATGGTCATCTAAAGTTAAGCGAATTGTACTTTGCCACGACACGATCATACACGCTTGATGAATTTAATGAAAAAATGTCAAAGATTGAAGAGATCGACACGCGTGTTAAAGCATACCTATACGATATTGGCTATCACAGATGATCACGGGTACATGCTACGGTGAACAGAACTTGGTCGATGATATCAAACATTGTAGAGTCATTAAATGCAGTAACAAAAGATGCAAAAGAGCTGCCCATAGTAGAACTATTAGAGTACATGAGGACTCTTCTTGAATGTTGGACTAATGAAAGTTATTGAAAGAAAATGGTACATTCACATACCTTGGAAAAAAATACCACAAAGAGTTGGAGGACAACAGGACATTATCGCAAAAGATGAGAGTAAGCTATATGCAGTAACATCAAATCAATGATTCCATCAAACTAAATATATACTGTTAATTGTAGATAAAATATTGTATAATTGAAGTTATTTTGTATATGTTTCTGACGACTTGTTGAATGTTTGTAATGAAATTGTAGGTGAGGGCTTCAATAGATCACATCCATATAGTGATAGATGGTGTGAAGCGCTTTATTGTTTGTCTTCAAAATAAGAGATGTAGTTGTGGATAATTCCAGCTTGATAAACTTCTTGTGCATATGCTTTGGTGACTTTGAGGCACAACAATGTGTCTTACGAAAACTATTGTTCTCCTTATTATACGAGGGAGAGCCTTTTACATACTTATGAAATATTAGTAGACCCGCTGCCTGACGAAAGCAAATGGAATGTGCCACAACATATAGCTGAAGAAGTTGTAATGCCATCTACTGGGAAAAGACAGTCAGGAAGACCTCAAAAACAAAGATACAAACCATATGATGAAGTAAATGCAAAGAAGTACAAGGTTTCATGTGGCAACTGCGGACTAGAAGGGCATAACAAAAGATCTTGTAAGAATGCTCCCAAGAGGAAATAAAATTTGATAAAGTAAAAGATTTTTTGATAAATTGTGTTGAGGTGTTTTGGAGAATTATAGTTGAGGTGTAATTGTATTGATAAATTGAATAAAGACTGTCTCCTATAATGAAATATTTTCAGCTCTTAATGCAATTGGTTTGTATTTGTTTTGTTTAATTACCGAGTGTATTCATTTCAACCTTTCATAACTTGATTGGATTATGTATTTTTTGTATGTATAATACATAATTGTAGTTAAGTTGTAAAGAAATTATATGCTAATAATAACGATATCAAGTACTAACAACTTTCAACCAAAAAAAACAACAGATCTTTCCTATTCTAAGTAGTAGTATCCTGGATAAAATAAAAAACATAGGTAAAACAATTGTAGCGTAAATTTGCTACAAATAAACTTCAACTGACTTGTTCTTAGATAACAATTTATCTACAACTTTTCTACAAAACTGCTATAACTAAACAATTTAACTACAATTTTTCTACAGAAAAGGGCAACTAATTCTCTTTCTTTGTTCATAGCTAGTGCACCTTTTCTTCTTCATAATATGCTAGTCACCTCGCTTTCACTAATTGCACCCATATCTTGCTTCTTCCTAGCATAATCCCAAAGTAGCGCTCCATAGCGTCTACGATGTTGATCAATATCAGAAAAGTCTTCCTTTGAAACTGCTAGCTCTCTAATACTGACATATTCTGCAAATGCAGCCAAGTATACACAACAGTCACTGCAAAAAATAATTAGGGGAATAAATTTAGCATTCATTGTAAAATAAAATATGTTAAATAGATAGAAGGAAAACAACTTTTTCATACAGTGATCCCTCTTTTTGCTGGGGTATCTCACCGACCAACCGCTGAATGTCAAGACGGTCAGTAACACCTTTTTCAATGTATGCCTTTGTGTTCTTGTAGTTGATGTCTGGATGATTGCCATAGAAGCTGGTGCATGACAAGTAGAGGGGGATCATAACAACAAACTTGTTGACAACAGATTCAACAAGGTTGTGATTTTGTGAAGAGATCATAGAATCATAAATATATAGAACCCTATCGGTAATGTCAAACACAACCAATTATCAATGAAATTTTTTCACAATATTTATGGGCATAATCACAAAATCAACTTGATCCCATGCAATATTTGCGAGTAACCTGTGCTCCAATATGTATTCTGATACGACGTCCTGGAGTTTGACAACACCAAGCTTCTTATCAGCAGCAACATTGATGTACCTCTGATAATTTTGTTCAATTCTAGTCTTGATCATACAATCAGTGGTTGTAAATCGTATTTTGTTGTGAGGACCATACTTTTCTCTCTTTCTCAAATAGTATAAAATAATATCAATGTGCTGCATAAAAACTGATTTTATTATTTCTTAATGCTTCATACAATTTAACTACAAATTTTAAACAAAAAAACTACAAAATCTTTAGATGACAGAATACTACATATAGTCATTAAATTCTGCGAGGGTATGTATTTACCGTGTCATTGAGGACTTGCCCGGGATATTTCAAAGTATAAAATCACTCCTTTTTATCAACTTTCTCCACTCCAAGATCACACCACGGCTTAAGTTGGTTATCTTTTACAGAATAAGGTGCATTCCTCCTATTTAAACACATAACAATTACAATAAATATGTAGATTCAAGTGGAAATCCAAAAGATGAATGCACTCGATAATATGAACAAATTGTATAAACTAACCTCTTTCAAACTGTATTGGTACCAAAGTATAACCATTTATTGAATTCTTCCAACAAGTTAGAATCAACATCTTCACTAATAACCACAGTAAATGGATGCTTGATGAGAAAAATTGGAGGTCCAACAGAAGTGCTCCCCAGAACTGTAAAAAGGGAGAAAAGGGGATCTGGCATGCTTTCCTGGCTGCCTTGTTCTTCCTTGATGCACAGAGGTTGTTTCATATTCATTAAGCACGCCGAATTTAACAATCTGGGAGAAGTTCTCTGGCAACTCAAAATCATCAAGTTTTACTTCCCTTTTTTCAGATCTGGAGTCATTGCCTGACTCAACTACATTAATGTAGTCGGTTGGCTCACCTTCAAAATTTAAGACAAATGAATAAGAAGACATGTTGCATCAGCTCTTTATTGAAAATTGAAACTTATATTAAACCTGTTTTTTCCCTACAATTATAATATAATGTATAATACCACTGAAATCTTCACAGCAATCATCTACTTGTTGTATAACGTTCTCTTCTTGAATGGGAGATTGCATTTTTGTCTCCTTCTCTTTATTTTTTTGTTCTCCTGGAATGCTTATTGTAGCTTCCTGTTTTGGAGATTCTACATACATAGTTTTCTTCTCTGTTACAATAAATATATATAACTTAATAAAATTGTAGATAATTTGTAGTAAATATTAAATCACTGCATATAAATTGTAGTTTAATTGTAGTACATTTATTGAAATGTTGTACTGCAGCTGATATGCAAAATGTATTGTGAAATATGATGATAACATGTACTAAATCATACCTACATTCTCTTCATCAAATGCCCCTTCAAATTGAGAAGATAAATCAACACCTACAGGAACATTCTCCTCAATTTCTATGTCATTCACGTGCCCTGTATCTAAGAAAACCATTGAAAATATAATGTAGATTAGTTGCTGGTAATTTAGGCAATATGTAGATATATTGTAGACATAACGCAGATATGTAGATATATGTAGATATATTGTAGATATAATGTAGATGCATATTTTACTGTTGCTGACATGCACTGGTTTAGCACTACTGCCCGAAAAGTGTTGAATGTTCTTTTCTTTGGAGTGCTCATCATTTTTTGTAGAATTGTCAGTAAACTGCAGGCATTTAATTTGTTAGGCTATATACTTTATGAATGATAATATAAACTTAGACATGGTAAAAAATATTGTCTAAAATAAATATATTTCAAATAAAACCTTAGCATCAATGTTATCCTTTTGAGTATTTATCACCTGTAAAACAACCTTGATTGAATCATTGAGTAGCAGTCGAATGCTACCTAATTCTTGAAAACCTCTTTCTTGAAAGTTTCAAGATATGAACCAACCTACATATTAAAATCGAAAGAGTTAACGAAATAATTTGCATAACATAAATTAAAAAAACCATCTAGGATTACGTATATATGTTACCTTGTCAACATCTTTTCTTATTTTTTTTATTTGTTTCACAATATCTTTCTTGTCATCTATTCCAATTGTCTGCTTATGTCCGGATGGAGATGGAGCATCTATCGGATGCTCCGACTTTGTTTCAACTTCTTCAAGGATGTATTCAACTTTATCTGGAAATTTTTTTCTTGAAAGCTCTTTTGGTGCTTCAATTATGTTGGTGAACTGAGTGAAAAAAATATGAGTGACTTAGACATAATATGTATAAAATATGTAGATAAATTGTATTAGATTGTCTGCGCAAAAGTGAAAACCATTTACCTTGATCCATGATGGTTTGATCATTCTATCTTCAACTGTAGATAACCATATCTTGTCCTTACTAGCCGACCCGCTAAGTATGCGAGGGATCGAATTAGCAACCCTTGTAGCTATATTATTTTTGACGGTAGAGAAACACTCATACAACCATATTTGCATAGCTAGTGCAAAGCCTCGAATGGCATAAAAATGAACAGAAGGGTTGAGCTTGTGCCTAATGGACTGAAGCAATTGTGTATAAGATTCACTATCCCGTGCGTAGTTCGCATAGCCACCAAATAGAACCTAAAATGGCCTATCAAACCTACATTATCTTTGTCTAAAGTACATAGGAAGAATTCTATGAGATAGAGAATACACAGCTTGACTGCATCCTCATCGTTCACCCAACTAAGGCTGATTATAATTTATTTTAAGTATGACTTCTCAACTTTTTCCTTGTTTGGAAAATAGTTTCTCATTATTTTACAGTCATACTTAAGTATGTAACCAAAGTCTGTCACTTTCGTAAAACATCTAAGGCCACTAATCACGGCAAACTCTCTCAAACCAAAATTCAGCCTCTCACCATTTATCTTTGCAGAAAAAAAGTCGGAACCAGATGCATTCAATTTATACTTCATGAGAAGATGAATTGCTTGATTTTGCATACATATTTTGGGCAAGAAAAGAAAATACCCAAAATATGTCTTCTTAAACAACTTTAAACTATTTTCACACAGTAAATTCTTGATTTGGCCTTGAATAGTAGGGTCGGATAATGTTTGAAACCTAATGATCCCATAATCAACATCAGGGGGTGCAAAAAATAATCCATTCTGTAGCAAAAGAAAAAGAAAGTTATTAAAACTTGTTTCAAAACTAGAAAACAAAAACTACATTTATAATATAATTTATCTATAATGAGAAAACCAGAGTTAAACCAGAAAACAAAAATAACTACAGTTATATTACAATTTATCTACAATCAGAAAAATAGATAGAAAACAAAATAATTACGTTTGTACTACAATTTATCTACAATCAGAAAACATAAATCTACAATAAATCTACACAATACAGACAAAATTACTACAACTACAAAAATAAAAATTATGCATATTCATAAGATTGAGAACAAGTTTTTTATCTTTAAAAAAAAAATTAAAACTACTAAATTTTTACCTTCTCCAAAGACTGTTGGAGAATAGTTTTAAAAGATTTTTGAACCTTTTTCTTTTTTGAAGGTTTAATAGTAGGAGACACTCTAATTTTGTTTTGCAACTTTCATGATAGCTTTGTAATGATCCGACTTATCATTTTAAGAATTAACGCCCCGTTCAGTGGCTTAAGGTTTCGAACAACTTCACAATATATATTATGACCCACGGGTGTGGTCGAGTTTGATTTACTGAAGATTCAGAATTTAGTTAAAAGAGCAATTCTTATTTAGAAGCTTAAATGGAAAGAGTTGACCAGAGAGATTACTTTTGAGTAAACGATCCCAAAATAGAATTTCAAAGATGGCAATAGCGTCGTATGATGATTTCTGACTTAGGAATATGTTCGGATTTAGATTTGGAAGTCCGTAGGACAATTCGACACATTTTGGCGAAAGTTAAAAAAATATAAGATTTTGAAAAAGTCCGACCGAAGGGTGAATTTTTTATAACGAGGCTGGATTTCGATTTCGAAAATGGGAATAGCTCCATTAACTTATTTATGACTTGTATGCAAAATTTGAAGTCATTCCAGATTGATTTGATACGTTTCGGCACAAAACATAGAAGTTGAGAGATTTGTAAAGTTAAGAAAAATTGGGAGTTTGACCATGGTCAATATCGGGTCAAGACGACCTCTTTTCAGTGTTTTGAGTGCGGGAACAGGTCCGTAACGTGTTTTATGAAGGTGCTATATTTAACTTATTACTTGGTGTTAACATTCTCTGATTGGGTTGACGAAGACTTTCTTTCTTGCTACCCAAACACCATTAACCCTTTTGCAAACCCTTTGAACCGGTTCCCTCTCTTTGATTATCCTCTTTGGAACATGGAAGTTATTATTAAAAAATGACAAAGAAAAGAAAGAAAAAGAAAAAAAAGAAAAGAAAAAAAACAAAAAAAAAAAAGAAAGAAGAAAAAAAGGAGAAAAAAGAAAAGAAGCAAAAGAAAAAAATAATAGAAGAAAAACAAAAGAAAAATCAAAACAAGTTCAAGTTAGTTGAACTGCGTCCGACCTAATTCTAAAAGGATACGTAGGCAAACTCATTCTGGGGTTTGGTCACACCAAAACAAAAATTCACATTCCCCAAAAGTGAAAACTAGGACAGATGTTACAATTGTTCGGCAATAGTTTCGCCCGAAAGGTTCCAAAGTTATAATTCAATCAAATTTCTTTTTACCCAAATCCTTTCAAGTCCTTTCGATCAATCGGCTAAAATGTTCAAGAATTGGAGGATACAGTTACTTGGATCGGATGCAACCAAATGATAAAAATAAAATGAAAAATATGATTTGTGTCCGGGAGGTTCGGGATGAGTTTCGGGATAAGTTTTGAGTGAGTCCGGGCATTTTGGCACTCTAATATTATTCTGGTACTTTCGGGGATACGGACCGCGTATTTTTGGGTGCTGAGGCGAAGGAGGGACGCGAACCGCAAAAAATTGGGGCGCTGAGGCGAAGAGGGATGCGGACAGCGGCAGAATTTCACGGCCGCGCTCAAATTTTTGCGGACCGCACAATTCTGTCCGCGGCCGCGCTCCAGGAAGTTCTGCAGTCCGTTGATCAGACTTCGGAAGCCTATATCTTTTGATCTATAAGGAATTTTGAGATGTTTTAAAAACGAAAGTTGTCGCCCTTCGTGTCTAGTTTCCAGAAAGGTAAACAAGTCATAATTTGGACATCTGTAGGGAAAGTTATGGTCAATATACTAAAGTCTGGCACTGCAGCCACCAAACTTTCGCGGCCGCGGTGAGGCATTAGCGGGGGCGGTGGAAATGTGCGGTCAGCGTATTGAGAATCCGAGAGGTGCACTATATATCCGAAGTTTAGGTTATTATTTTATTTTTGGACTTTGGGAGCGCGGTTGAAGACGATTGCTCGTGGATTTTTCAAGAAATTCATCGGGGTAAGTGATTCTAACTCGGATTTGGTTATTATACATGAATATATCACTGATTTCATCACTTAATTAGTACTTTGAGATAAAAATTTGGGGGAAAATTGTAGAAACTTCATAAACCACAAATTTAAGATTTGGAGGTCGATTTGTTATTGAAATTCGATAAGATTGGTATGGTTGAACTCGTATCGGAATGGGTGTTCTGATTTCATGAAAATTATATCGGGTTCCGAGGGGCGGGTCCCGCATTAACTTTTGTTAACTTTTTGCAATAAATTTCTAAGTCGACGTTTTATTATCCGGAATTATTTCCGATGAATTTTAATGAAGTTATACAACTGATTTAAATAGATTTGAGCGGTCTGGAAGCCATTTCAAGCAAGAAGGCGATTTTAAAATATCGACATAACTTCAAAAAGGTAAATGTCTTGCTTAACCTCGAGTGAGGGAAATACCCCTTAGGCATTGAGTATTATGTGCAAATTGTGTAATTGAAAATCATGTACGCGAGGTGACGAGTACGTACTTAGTTTATATGTGCAAATTTCATTGATTATAATCCTTATACGCCCTTAGGTATTAAGTTGGAAATTATTGGCACTTATTAAATCCTCTATTTGTCATGCCTAGATCCTTGTTTGTTGAAATTATTTTTCTATGATGATTTGGTGTGATTGCCAGCTTGAATTTATGTCAAATATTATTTTGTTGAGTTGTTCACTCCCGGATATTTTTGTTAAGATTCTGTGCATATTATGGTCTAGCCATGGGTTCCTTATTGTGAAAAATGATGTATTGTTGATTTCTGTGGCAAGTTAAAATATTTGAGCACTTGATGTGCAATCTGTGATAAATTGTAATAATTGAGCACTTGATGTGCAATCTGTGATTAATTGTAATAATTGAGAACTTGACGTACAAATCTCTGATATGTTGTAATATTTGAGCATTTGAGGTGCAATTTATGAGATGTGAGATTGGCACGTTATATTGTTGGGAAGTTTTGTTTGGGTGTTTGCACGAAGTTTCTGCCATGCTATTATTATTATTATTATTATTATTATTATTATTATTATTATTATTATGCACATGCGGTATGACAAGGCGGGCTCTATATATATATGTGTGTGTGGGGGAGGGGGGAGGAGGAGGGGGAGGGTTACGCATGTGGCGAGACAAGGCGAGCAATCACTTTACTATTGCACACGTGGCGAGACAAGATGGACTATGTCGGGGATTGATTGTGATGGCCTGGGGGCATTGTTGATGTTGCATATTTACTTTGGGACTACGGAACGGTATTCCGAGAGATCCCCCTGCCCTGCATATTTAGTTTTGGGACTATGAGGCGGTACCTCAGGAGATCCCCCCTGTCTTGCATATTTACTTTTGGGACTACGAGGCGGTATCTCGGGAGTGCTCCTTTGTTGGTATTTTTCTATGGATGCACTTGCCTTTGATTATTTTATTTTTCCGTGATATGTAAATTTTTGTGTTCTTCCATGATGTATTATTTGATTTTATTATGTGTTTTGTATTTCATGTTGTATTGTGTTGGCTTTGGCTCTTTGTACAAGACTCTGCAAATTTGTTTTTATGATTTTTTTTTACTGGTTTTTAAGAATTGAGTTATTTTGAATAAAATAAATTGCTATTATGTTTTAATTTAATAAATTTTACATCCAAATTAGCAGTCATGGAATGCTTCATTTTAATTGAAATGTCATTTTCCTTACCCAAATAATTTCTAAAATAAATTCATTCCTTTGTTGATTTCCTACTTGATTTAAAGATTTTAATCTTACTTTAGTGAAAATAAATTATTTCTGTAGATCTTATATACATTGATATTTTGACACGTGAGTTGTCCGTGTGATGGTGATAGAAATATGGGCACGAGGTGTGGTGAAAAAAATATGAAAGTGGGCTGAGACCCATAATTTTTATGATGGTGAAATGAGGTGTCACATGGTGACTTTTACTTGAAAATATATTTATTGGAAAGAATTATACCCTGAAGATTATTATTTAAAAAATATATAGGCGAAAGAATTTATATTTGAAGGACTTGATTAATTGGTTATACTTGTGTTCCTTATTCGCCTGAGCAATAATTATGATGTTCTTGTTGCATTATTGTTATATCACTGGTTGATTTTGTTGTTATCATTGCTAGTTATTTTCCAATATTATTTTGTATACTATATTACACAGGTTATTAGACTAGTGAGTGTCTTGACTGTACCTCGGTTCTACTCCACTGAGGTTAGTCTTGATACTTACTGGGTACCGACCGTGGTATACTCATACTACACTTCTGCATATTTTTATTCAGAGTCAGGTATTGGAGGTATCGGACCCGGACAGAGTTAATGTGTGATCGCAAGGATTCAAGGTAGAGCTGCCTGGTCGTCGCAGTACGTTGGATTCTGTTCATTTCATTGTACTGTTAATTTTTAATCAAACAGTATTGTATATTTGGTACTCGTAATCATTCCATGTATTCAGCTAGAATTCGTGACTCAGTACTACCAGTCTTGGGAGGTTGTATATTCTTATTTGTTCCGCTGTTAGTTTTGATTACTTTTTTTTTATTTAAAAAAATGGCTTCAAAAATGTAATTAAAATCGACTTATCTACTATTAGACACTAGGTGCCATCACGACACCTGTGACGGGATTTTGGGTCGTGACAAGCTTCTTCTTCGACGAAATCATCATCGAAAGCAATTTTTTTGCCTTTCCGTTTTACAAATTTAACAGGTATCGATGATTTACCAGCATCCATATCGTGCTTTTGTTTTATACGAGCTTCTGCCCTAGCTTCACGAGGGGAAAACCTGGGTTTGGTCTCTTCTTTTGCATGTACTGATTTTGAAACTTTTTTGGGTGAATTCTTTGAGAAAACACCCAAATTAAATGTAGGAATATCACCTACTTTAGTTTTTTTAGGGCTGATCTTCGAAACTATTTTTTTCTTCATTGAAAATTAAGCAAGTATCAGGTGTTAATGGAGGTGTGTGGTAGAGTTTTTAGAGCTTGAATCTATTAAAATGGAAGGAATTTTTGAAAAAGAGTGAAAAAGTGTAGACTGATTTTTGAAGAAGAGTGAAAATAGGTGTTAATGAAGGGATACTGAAGTTTGTGGAGAGAAAAATATGGGTGAGTGCAAGATACGTAGGGGGAGGGGGGGAGTGTTTGTGGAGAGAGAAACGTGAGGGGAGTGAAAATTAGAGTGATTTTAGGACACTAATTATTATCATTAAATGCCTAAAAATATACATAATTGGTAATTAGGTATATAATATGTAATTATATTAAAACTTGAGTAGGGAGGACCGGGTAATAAAAATTAAAATAGTGTATAGTAATATAAAAATTCCATTTCTTTTTGCTAGAATCTCATATGGGCGTTTTTCTAGAATTACAAATGCTGGGCTCCATCAATTTCGACTCATTCCTTCACAAAAGAATTGAAAATCATCAATCCAACCGTTTAAACAAAAAATAGTCAATATATATATACACATATTATATTAAAAACATGAATGCCATTATCGAAATGTAGTTCACCTTTTATATATATCTCCTCTAAAAATTAATTTCACACTAGACAAAATAGTCATTTAATTATTTTTCTAAATTTTAGGACTTTGAAATCAACTAAAATTTTACTTATTATAATTTTTTCCTTATTTGAATTTTGTAAAAAATCCTTATATAGACTTCAACCGACGTGTAACGAATTAACTAAACCAAAACTACTAACGTTACCGTCCAAAGCAAACTAAACCTCTTTTGTTAAAAATCCTTCAAAATTTAAAAAGTAAAAAAAAGGAATTTGAATTGGATACTGCCAATATTTAAAAAGTATGAATTAACTAATATTTAGGATTCTAAATTCATAATTTACCACTTTTACATTTTTGATTTTTGATTTTTTTATCTTTTTAATTAATTAAAAAGGAATTTTATTTCCAGCTCAAAATTATGAATAGTTCTTAATAACAAGTAATATAACACTGAATTTGCTTTGGAATAGAAGATCTTAAACTTTGGGTTATAGCTAAATTTGAATGTGTCAAGCCTTCATCGGAAGATAAAAATTAATTTGTACAATTAGGATACATTTTGTTTTTACTATATCTTTTATTAATTCTAAGGGTGTAAGAAAAATTATTTCATCATCTAAATATAGATGAATGTCTATAATAAAATAATAATAAGCATTAATTTTCTGCATTAAGATTGCGTACAATAGATCTTTGTGGTTCGGTCCTTCCTGGGACCCGCACATAGTGGAAGCTTAGTGCATTGAGCTGCCCTTTTATTAATTTTCTACCTTAAATTTTTATGACACTTATTTTATTTCAATCTAGAAATATTTAGTTGGATTTTAATATTACCATCTAATTAAATTCTTCATATGATAACTAAACTTAATAATATGAACTCTCTTTTTATTTTTAGTATTTTTAATTTGAATTCCAACATGAATAAGATGAAGTTCATATTAGGTACTTGAACAAATATAATTCATATTTCTAAGACAATGAAGAACATAGTATTGTTGCATTATATTTAAGTACAAGTCAACATACTATATATTCGACTCTAAGCTACTAAAGCAAATGCATAACGCATACATTGAAGTTATAATAAAGCACTAGATACTTTCGTGTGGCATAATTTTTTTCCCTATTAAGTTGGCTAAATATGATCAGTATGAATTATTTTTCAGAGTTTATATTTTTTAAAACAATATTCAATAACTCAATTACATGATTTAATAGTATTTGCGTAATTTTAAAAATTTTATGCTCATTAATATAGAGTACACGGTGGGGAGTTCGAGTCACCCCAAGAGCAAGGTAGAGAATTTTTGGAGGGAGGAAGTCGAGGGTCTATCGGAAGTAGCCTCTCTACCCTAGGGTAGGAGTAAGGTCTGCGTACACACTACCCTCCCCAGACCCTACTAGTGAGATTATACCAGGTTGTTATTGTTGTTGTTGTTGTTGTTGTTGTAATATAGAGTACACGCACAACGCGCGTATCCCAATACTATTATATAATATGTCTAATCGTATTTCGTATATAATTTATATATACGGGTTAAAAGAATAAATAGGAAAATAACTGGCTATTTATGTAAAGATCCCAAAAGATTTCACCGAGTGGCCCTTTTAAGAGGTAATATTCAACTATTTATTTCTGTTTTTAAAAAGAAAAATTTACACTGTTGCTCACTATTTAAGAGTATTCTCATAAATAAATACTCCCTAAAATTTCACCCTTTGCCTATCCTAAAAAATTCTCCCATTCTTTTAAAAATAATAGTTGTTTTTACTATTTTAAAATTTAATTTAAGTTTAAATTTGATAGTCTTACTAAATCTATCAAACAACAACAACCCAGTATAATCTCACTAGTGAGGTCTGAAAAGGATAGTGTGTATACAGACCTTACCCCTACCATGAGGTAGAGAATAGACCCTCGGCATCCTTCCCTCAAAGAACTCCCACCTTGCTCTTGAGGTGACTCGAACTCACAATCTCTTGGTTGGAAGTGGAGGTTGCTTACCATCCCTATTGGCTAAATCTATCACATCCCTAAAAATCTTCGAAATTCAGAAACAATCTTCTTTTTTTTTGTATAAAATTTTAGCCTTTTACCTATCCCTATAAAAGTCTCCCGTATGTAGTAACCCACTTCCTTTGTTAACCCACCATCTTTCTAGTCTTTACACTGCCATGAAGACTTTTGGAAGATCGAACCAATATGATAAAATAAAACACTAATATACTAGGATACTATTGTAACTCATACACTATTAAATATTATTTTTGACTGTGTATATAATATACTAGAATACTATTTTTATTTATATACTATTAAATACTATTATATACTATTACTTAGAACACCATCTGCTTTCGTAATAAAACATAACAGATTCCTATCCGCCGCTCAGCATATGGCTTTTCCTTTAAGGTGATAGTGACCCCTAGGGTATTCAATAAGGGGTATTCAATAAGCGCTAATTTGTGTATATATATATATATATTTAATTTCTTAGTTGCTAGTTTGTAAATAAATAAATAAAAAATACGATTATCTTTTCAACTTCTTAATAATTCTGATGGATTAACTTATAAATTCCTTGGAGAGACCGGTTAAAATGAGCCCAAAACATTGCCAGAAAGGCGTTAAAATTGACAAATATATTTAACTGCAGCCAGGGTGAGGTTAAAGAAAGAGGTGTTAAGAAAAAAAAAAAATATATATATATATATATATATATATATATATATATATATATATATATATATATGCGCGCGCATACAAACAATAAACACTTCTCGGCACGAATAGGAACCAATTATGCTTTAGTACGAAAGCATATGGCATATACCAAGGAACACGATTAGATCGAGAGGGAGGAAACCTGAAATTAAGGGAAGGTGACTCGCAAAGATATTTTAGAGTTGAGGTATCACATTTCACCTGCAAAGTACCTTTTTTATGGAGCACTCTGCTGATTATGTGTTTTAAGGGCATGAACTGCAGTGGTTATGAAGCAACTTACAAGAAAGGACGCGTCAAAAAGTGGAACATGCCTATAGTTATAACCTGAATCACGTTGTTATGTATCTTGTGCCTGATGGAGTAGGAACTTTATTGTTCCCACATCAGAACGAAAAAGGGGGTGATATATACCTATCGACAACTCAAAATACAGATTTTCTTCTTTTGACCTCCAGCGGAAATGAGGAAGCAAGTCGGAATTACATCTTTTCAGTAAAAAAGGCATGTCAGTGGTTACCAGCTGATCAGTGTGTTTGTCAAGCGGTGTGGCTGACGGTTGATTTCGAACGAATGGCGAAATAGACGTATTTAAATATGAGACTCAATTTTATTTTACAACAATATGTAGATACAACTAAACAAAAACTTGGATGATGTACTTGAAGCTTAACTGCAAATTTTGTTAATATTCTTTGTCTGTTATTATAGGGACTTGCAATTTCCCACCTTGACTAACTGTTTTGCTGATCTTATAGTCAATATTCATCTATAATGCTATATGATCTATGATATTAAGTTGAAGATTAGTTTCTTAAAATAATTAGAACATTTAAAGTAAGTATATAGCTGAAGAGTTAAATAAATAATTGAGTAGCTCATTTATGAGTTTCTCGAAGCAAAGCATGGAAACTATCTTTAACCGAGAGATGTGTGAAGAGGAAAATGAAAATGATTGTGATGAAAATGTAGAAAAAGGGTAAAAGAGATGAGGGAGAAACTTTGACATGTTCAAGACTTTTTTCAGTTGTTGTGCTTTTCCTAATTTATCTCACCTTTCTTTTTCTTTCCCGTAGATGGGTGTTCCTAAATGATGTAAAGAGGCATTCAAATACTTATAAACGCGCAAACTGGCCTTAAATGACTTTATGGGGTTTGGGGAAACTATCTGAAATTTGATAAGTCTTTAGAGGGCCTTTAAACCTCAAGAAGATAAAGTAATGGAAAAGAGACATTACTTTTGAGTGAAGCAGGCCAGCTTATCTTACTTAAGCTATCATCGACCGTAGGCCCCAATGATCTAACATGTTTATGTGACATCAACTTGTCCACCGGTCGTCGTCGTTAAACCTTAGAAGAAGTAATGGAAAAGAGAGATATTGTTTTTGAGTGAATCAGCTTATCTTAAGCGATCATCGACCGTAGGCCCTAATGGTCTAACCTATTTATGTGACATCCACATCCACTTGTACTCCTCCTCCTCATCCTCATCCTCCTCATTTTTCTTCTTATACCACTCCTATATGTTTTTAGCCAATTTAAATGAGAATTCCCTCCTCTTCCTTCTTCTTATATCATTCCTATATGTTATTTTAGCCAATTTAAATGGCAATGGCCTCCTCATGAAAGTTCACCTTAAAATATAAATGTAAACTATGAGCAACTACAAGAAGCTTATGGTATAGACGATAATATTGAGTCACCTGATAATTTTGAACCACCACCTACATCTGGTGTTGCTAGTCAAACTAATAGGGATACCGTAGTATGGGTAGGCCTCCTCTCTCTATTAAGAAGAACCGAAGATTGAGAAGCAAGTATTGAGATATTCTTACTAGACTAGAAAAAGATAAGAATGTAAAAATATAATATTTGTCAAGAAGTTAATAAACATGAGATTGGGGGTAAGCAAGGGGAACGAGTCAACTTCGTAGACACATAGTAGATAACCACACATTCAATGGGATGCTGATAACCAATCTGGCCAACAAAAACTTAATCCAAATAATAGCAGTTTATTTGGTAAATATGATCCAATGAAAGACAGGGACAGATTAGCTAAAATGATTAGCTTAGGTTGTTTACCTTTTAGTTTTGCTTCTTCATCATATCTTGCTACTTACATTCAAAGAATTTGTAACCCTTTATTTAAAGGTATTCCTAGAAGTACTTGTACAACTGATATCTTTAGGCTTTTTGGATAATATCAGACATACATTCGTTATTTTTTTGCTAGTCTTCCTTGTAGAGTTTCTCACTTGTAATATTGGTCGTGCTGTTAACGAAAATGGTTATTTGACAGTTGCATGCCATTAGATAGATGATAATTTTATAATGCAAAAACGTATTATCACTTTTAAATATGATGAAGATCAAAGTCATACTACCATATTTATAAGTAATACTATCCATAAAGTTATTGTATTTTGTGCATGTCTTTTGATAATACTTCTAACAACGATGTTACTATTTTACTATTAAAAATATACCTAAGCCCTCCACTTCCTGAAATATTTCATGTTAGGTTTGCATGTCATATTTATAGTTTAATTGTTAAGAGTGACCTTGAATTATTTAAAAATGAGATTACTTTAGTTAGAATAGTTGGTGTAATTCAAGAAAATAATAAGAATGCTAGATTAAATGCATTTAAGGATAAGTGTGAACAATATAAACTAAAATCAAGACTCATGCCTGGAAATACAGTTTTCTAGGTAAAATTATACTTATTTATTCTTCAAATGTTGTTATAAATGTAGATTGCCTATAACTGAAGTTTAATGAACACTGTACTGATCCTAACCGTTTGTTAATAATTAATACTTGGAATATTATTGAAGATGTTATAAAAATTTTACAAGAATTTTATGTCGTTACACTTGAGTTTTCTGGAGCTTATTATTCCACTATTGCAAATAGTTTAGTACATATAGCTGAAATTTTTCTTTTACTCCATAATTTCAAGAAGAAAGAAGAATATAATTCTGTTGTTGAATCTAT
Organism: Nicotiana tabacum; assembly: GCF_000715075.1. Classification (NCBI taxonomy): domain Eukaryota; kingdom Viridiplantae; phylum Streptophyta; class Magnoliopsida; order Solanales; family Solanaceae; genus Nicotiana; species Nicotiana tabacum. Next base: position 50,341,594 of record NC_134083.1, read on the forward strand.
GCGAGAAAAATTCAAGAAATATTTATATTATACTCCCCTTGTTTACATAATTGATGTTATTTTAAACCCATCTATCAAGATAACTATGTGTTGCCAATTAATCAATACTTTATATGTCTATATGCATATTGAACTAACTGAAAACCCTGATACTGAAACTTGTATATCTGATCTAAACAAAAAATTGCAAGGTTTATATTAATTATTATGCTAACGTAGTTGATGCTTTGTTTGATGTAGATGCAAAAGCAGATTGTAACAGCCCAGCCCGCTAGTGATATTGTCCGCTCTAGACCTAGGTCCTCACGGATTTAAAATTCGTCACTAGGGTCTAAGGTTTGTCTACTTATATATCCACCATCTCTCCCGTATTTTATCGATGTGGGATTCACCTAGAGTGTCACATACACCCCTCTCCCTCCTTAGGGAGTCAGCATCCTCGCTGAGGTTTACCCTACCCGCATTCAAAGTTGCTCGCGAAGTGGCTCTGCTACCATCTATCACAGCCCAGCCCGCTAGTGATATTGTCTGCTCTGGGCCTAGGCCCTCACGGGTTTAAAACATGTCACTAGGGTCTAAGGCCCGTCTACTTATATACCCATCATCTCTCCCGTATTTTGTCGATGTGAGATTCTCCTAGGATGTCACACAGATATTTCTTCAAATTTGGTTTTTACATCCGCATCTGATGCTTTGGAGAAAGATGGCGATGCTGAAGATTACGCTATTTTGTCTACAATAAGTGAGCATCAACAATCCATTAGCAGGAACATTGATGAACTATAATTCTATTTACAAAAGGCAGCAGAACCCCGCACAAAGAATTTTTTACCGTTGGCTTGGTGGAAGAGCAACTCAAAATAGTTTTCTGTTTTTCTGGCGATGGCTCGAGACGTGCTACACGTGCAGATTTTAACAGTTACGTTAGAAAATACATTTAGCTAAGCAAGGCAGTAATTATGAGATGCCCATCACTATTGAGTAGCAATGGTTTGGAAGTTTTAGTGTGATTGAGAGATTGGATAAGATCAAAACGACGAAATCAAGGAAATGCGTGAAGAGGTAAATGAACTGGGGGACCAAGAAATTAGAGATATAATGGCTTATGGTTCCGATTCAAACACTCTAGGGAATCAAGAAACTCATGTTGATATGGAAGAATGTACAAAAATAATGTAAAACATGTGATGTAGTCTTTCTTATTTATAATAATTGTTGTAAATTTATAATTTGCCAGTTCGAAAATAAAAAATTCAAAACAGAACTTACAAATTTAATTTGAAGTATTATGCAATGAAATCATTTAAAGTTTTATCCTTACATATTGGTCTAATTAACACTTAATTTCAGTTCTCAAGTTTTAAATTTCAAATTTCAAATTCAAATTTAAGACTTTAAAAGTTTAAACTTATGGCTTAAAATACTTATTTATAATTTAGAAGTTTGTACACACTCAAGTATCAATTAAATTGAACTAAAAGTATAAATAAATTAAGAAAATAATAATTAGCACGGACTGGTTCGAACCGGATAGGCCTGACCCACCAGGAAGGGCGCAATAGAACCCCCCTAAACCTAGCCCACTATGATAATCAGACGGGCTGTTTTTTCCACCACCAGTCCGTCCTGTAAACACAGAGGTCATTTTATAGGAGGTATTAGAAAAAATAATGCAAGCATTAGCTCTATGCATTACTAATATCTTATTTGGTTCATTTTTTCAACCTGTGTATAACTAATATTTATTAGTTATACATCATACTTGATATTATCCTATGTATAAGCAATACATAGAAAACCATAACTTTAGTAATGCACGAGTTTTTAATACTTGCATAAACATGGTTAAAGAACTAATTGCCCCTTCAAATCCCTAAAAATCCATCTCAAATACTTTCCCCCATATTATTAGCAAACAAACTTCTCTCTGTACGCTTTGGCCATGGAAAAGCACAGGTGCATGCAGCCAGATCATCTTCTTCTTCATTTTCCTCTTCAGAGATCAAAGTCACGTGTACAGGTAAAATGATTTTCAGTGATTTTGTTCTTTTTCCCCTTTTGAACGACTCATGGAGTGAAGGATCTAACTACTGGTTTCTTTGTTTGTTGGGGGTGTGTTTCTTATTCTGTTATCTATGTAGTTAATTTTTATAGTTAAAGTTAAAAATTATGGAGGGTACTTTTGTAAACACCTAATTTTTTAAAAATTATGCAATACTTTAATACACCAAACCAAGTTGATAAAAAATAATCTCAACATTACTAATACTAATATTACTAATACTAATATTACTAATACACTTTATTCAACATTATTCTTATAACTCATGCCAAACGACCACTTAATCTATACTTCCATATCCAAGTGCCATTCCACTGTTTTGGACCGTTTCAACCAGAGAACTCTCATGATTGGTGATACAAGTTGTGTGAGGGCATTTCAGTGTCTGACATATGGATTATATAGGTCCCGCCTCTCTTTTGTTATACTCTTTTTTTTTAAACCACCATGGTACCATTTCCTTTGTTCTTAACTTTGATGAAATGGACTTCCAATTCTTTCACTTCACATGTATAGAATAGAAAGAAATAACAAAACAACTATATATTTTTTTTCCTAAAGATGGACTTGTGAAAAACCTATACTCCTATATTCTCTTGAGAATTTTTTATTTAAAATGTGGTCATCGAAGTAAAAACAAATTTAGAAATTTTATCCCAACATACTAGACAATTAAATATATAAACTTTATCCTAAAATATTTGTCGGAAAAGACAGTCTGAACTAAAAAACTTTAATATAAAATTATAATATAAAATGAAAGCAAACGAAAAAGTTTCAGACAAGGATAGCACTCTTTCTTGCATTCACCGTATCACAAAATATAATTGCATAAGCCCCATTTATCTCTTATTTTTCTTCTTCTTTTTGCAACATTAGTGATCCGTTATTATACTAGAAACTGCTAGATAGAGAGATGAAACTTTAAAAGAAAAAATGAACTAATTTACAAATAACAGTCCACCGGAAGAAAAGAGATGAGAGATTAGGTGCGGATCCACGTGGAGCGATATGAGACAAGTGAACTCATGCACCCTTTCCTAGCTATGTGTTGCACTAATATTTTTCTGTTAAAGTACTTAAATTTTCATGTGCAGACCCAGGCTCAAAAGAGTCTTTTGGTACAATGGTGGCTCAATGCCCTTTTGGCTCAGGTCTAGTAATCAAATCTAGAGGTGACGAATGGGCGGGTTGGATTGAATTTGAGCGGGTTAAGATGGGTTAGATCAATAAATGAGTCATTGTCCAACTCGCCTAATTTGACCCATATTTTAGAACCATGCTCATTTTGCATAAACAAAACATTTTACCTTTTATACACTTATGTATAAAATGTAAATAAATACTATTAGTATTTTGAGAATCAAAATATATTTTTTTAAATAACAAATTAGTATTTAAAATGTGTAAGTTGAAAAATATTTTCCGGGTGAGGTGAGGTTGTTGGGGGGAGGGGGGGAGGGGGGAGAGGGGGTGGTGATGCAGAAAAACAAAAAAAAACAGAAAATAGAAAATTGAAAATACAAAAAAAAAGTAAAAATTTTTGATTTTTTTTTGCGGTGGGGGAGGGGGAGGGGGAGGGGTTGGGGTGGGTGGGTGGTACAGGAAAACGAAAAAATAGAAAATTTAAAATACAAAACAAAAAAGTAAAAAAAAAAAAAATCTGGGGTGGTGGGGTGTTGGAGTGGGTGGGTGGTACATGAAAACGAAAAAACAGAAAATTCAAAATAGCAAATTTTTTTTTTTTTTTTGCGGGGATGGGGTGGGGGCGGGGGCGGGTGGGTGGGGGTAACTAAGTAAATTTTTAGATAAGTTGGGTTGAGATTCCTTTGTTTTGGGGTGAGTTTCATGGATTGTATTTGTGCTACTTCATGGGTCAAAATGAGTTACAAAAAATAATGGGTTAACTTGAGCTCAGCCCAAATTGACCCATGAACTAAAATGTTATAGCCCAACCCATTAATCTCTGGACGGGTTGAATGGGTTTGGGCTCAAATTAGCACCCCTAATCAAATCTCATGCCCAATCTTTCAATTGAAAGTCATTTTTCTATTATTTGTTTTTGCTTTCTTTTCTGTGCCTGATCTTTTTTTTTGTTTCATGCTATGTCTTTCTTTTATGTTTCTTTTTTCCCCCTAGTTCTTCTCTTTTATGATTCACTCTTTTACCTATCTTTTAATTAAATTTTTGTTTTTCTGTTTCTTTTTTGGCGTCCCTTTCTTTTTCTTCATTTGTGTTTCCTTCATACATGTTTTTTTTTTTTAATCTTTGAGTTTCTAAACTCTAAAACAGCAAAATTCTAAGTTAGTTTGAATCTTTTCAATTTCAAGTACCCTCTTTTTTCATTTAGCATTCTCTTTTTGAATAATTGTTTAGTTTTACTCTATAGAGTTAAGTATTTATAACTATAAATAATAATGCTATAATTTGTTCTTCAAGGCAGGGAAATTATTCGTGGATATTTGTCAACAGAATGATCCATTTTTGTAATAATATTATTAATTGTAGTTTACTTGTCAAGCTATTGTTATGGCAAATTTTTTTAGAGAATCAAATCAACTAGTAGTGCACCTATCCTCATTAAATCCTGAATACGCCTATGGATAGGATAGTTTATGTGGAAAGTGTCGAACGAGAGATTTGAGCAAAAAGAATAAATTAAAGGGGTGCAAATATTGTTGTGATTACTCCCCCGTCCCATTTTAGTTGTCATATTTCTGGAGAATTCATTTAATTAATCTTCAAAACTAAATTCGATTAGATTAACTCAATTAAAATATTAAAAGACTATATAAAATATATTATAAGTTACAATTTTTCTCATATCAATATAATAAAAGAATACATTCTAAAATTAAAATAAATGATAACTAAAATGACATGAAGGCACCTAGCTAAGAGAAGACATCAATCCATAAATAAAATAATCTCAAGAAAGAGCACTAAGAAAGGATTGGTTATTTTGTGTTAGTAATAAAAAGATAAAAATATATATATCTATATATTAATATAAAGGAGGGCATTGAGGAAGGTGATGTGGCTCTCTCATATTGTATATCTTTTTTCTCAAATTTTTGCCTTTTTTTAACTTATGTGTTTATTTAGTTAATTAGTTTTTCCTTAATTCCCGCCGAGATTCTCTCCCTTGGTGCTGCTACAATGGCTCTTTGTCTCTTAGCTCAATCTTGGTCGGTCTTGGAACTGGTCGATCTCTGGATTGGTCGGTCTTGGAACTGGTCGATCTCTGGATCTCGAACTCGATATTGACTCGAGCTCGGTATCGACTAGTCTGTGTCTCGAGTTCGATAACACCACGTCACATCATAGTCCGATTTGGACTCGAGCTCGATATTGATTTCGAGCTCGTTATTGATCGGTCCCTGAATCTTGAGCTCGATAACCTGGCTTCAGATCCCATCTCGATATTATGATGATGACCCTCGGTCCATTATGTTCCAATCTCGACTAATTACATGAAGGGCAAAATCGGTTTTGACCGTATACAGATAGTCCTCTCGTTTCTCGGGAGGAATGTGGCGAGAAACGACATAATTTTTCGAATTCCAACTAGGTGGGTGATGATATCAGTGATGAGCCCGATTATGACGTATGCAACAAACGTCCTTTCGGTCCAGTTATTAAGACATTAAATGTTTGTCAGTCGTTGGTCGACCACTACCGGTTCTGAACCGTCATCATCAGGCCTATAAATATTCAAACTTTTATTCACATCCAAACTTTTTACTCAAAAGTTTTTCCTCTACTATCGTATCTTCTTCAAAAATCCTTCTGCTTCATATACTTTACATCACAAACAAACCAGTTCTCTTTTTTCTTTATTCATCAATGGCGAAAACCTCCAAAACGGTGCCGCAAAAAGAGGTCGCTTCTTCATCGCGGCCTATCAGCGGCGAGGATGCGGCGGAGCCCCGCCCTGAGGAGTTCGTTCTTGTAGGGTGCTCGACTGTCATTGATTCAAAGTCAAAAAACCCTCTTCGGTACCGGGCCGATGTGAGCTGGTTTCGAGGTACCAATGTTCAATCACCGAGAATATTCTAGAAAAGGTAAAAAAAGAATGCAACTGGGGCGACAAGTACGTGGTAGTTCCATCGCCCGAAGAATCAAATACTACCCACGTGGAAGGGTTCTTAAGTGTTTACACTTACCCTTTCACGTTGGGTCCATTAGAACCCGTCATTGTTGCCTTTTGTAAAAGATACGACGTGACCCTTGGCCAGATTCATCCTTCGTTTTGGAGAATAGTGATTCTTCTCCGATTCTTCTCAAGCAAAATTGAGGGGTGTCTTTTCACCCTCGATCACCTTATACGCCTATATAGTCCCCGACTCAATCGAGGATGGCTGATCAAGTTAGCTCGCCGAGCCACTAAAGTATCGTTCTCAAGTATAGATGAAACTCGTGATCGAGGTTGGATAGGCCGGTTTGTTCGAGTCAAAACCTCGGACCTGATTTCTGTTGCCGACATGCCGTTTCCTGAGAAATGGAATATGAGCCATGAGTTTTTACTTCCTTTCGAGCATTTTAATATGGAGCCGCCTTTCATTCTCTTGATCCACTCTTTCTTTTCTGTTATAGTTGTGGCTCAGATGCCGGAACCGATCCCGAATGTTAAGCAATGGGTTGAAGGTCTCGTACTGCAGAGACCGTACTCTGAGCATGCTTGGGTGGAGCTATCAAAGGGTCGATGGGAGGCCTGTAGCCATGGTAAGTCTCTTTCTCAGTTTTGTTTGTAGCTCGATCTTCTTCACTTACTTACCCTCATTTTTCCTTTGTAGGACTCGGGAAAGAAGTTGTTATGAGGACCCCATCTGGTGATGAAGAAGTCCCTACCCTGAAGCAGGATAAAGAAAGGAAAAGAAAAGATGCACCGAGTTCCCCGGTTTCAGACAAGAAAAACCTGGTGAAGAGAACTCTCAAACCTAAGGGGGGCTCTAATATCATGCCTTTGGACTCGATCCGCCGATTAAGGGATGAGCCAGAAGAAGAAGAGTTAGCGTGTGTGCGGGCCAATGTTTTTTTGTATATAAATTGTTAAATATAAGATTTTTATGCTTAAACTACCTATTATTTTGTAGCTACATTTTTCATAACATTCTTTAAATTATTTTTATTCTATAGCTACTGCCTGGTATGTGTTGGGGACAATTGTACATGGCACTTCAAGTCCACCGGCATAAATGATTCAGCATTGTTCAAGGTTCGAAGATTCAACAGCTTGCACACATGTTCTTTGATGGATAATACATATATACAACGCAAACTTACTGTCACGGTCGTTGGTAGCATGGTTATACCAAAATATGCGGATTCTAAGACAATTTACATACCAAAAGACATACAAACTGATATGTTGTCAGAACTCGGTGTGAACTTAACATACATGCAAGCTTGGAGAGCAAAGGAAAAGGCTTTGGAATTTTTGAGAGGTCATCCTGCTGATTCTACAGTCGCTTGCCAAGTTATTTGTATATTCTGGAGAAGACTTATCCGGGGTCAGTAGTTAAATTGCAGAAGACTGATGATGACTGTTTCTTGTACGCATTTGTTGCGCTTAGTAAGTCCATCAAGGGTTGGGAGCATTGTAGGCCAGTTATAGTAGTTGATGGGACCTTCTTGAAGTCGGCATATAGGGGAATAATGTTAACAGCTAGCACAATGGATGCAGCAGGTATTGTTGATTAATTGTAGAAATATTATTGTAAATTTATTTTTTAGTATGATTTTTTTTTCATCTTCAGTTTTATTATGGAAATTGAATTTCTTTTTGCCACCTGTGATAGGTAGCATATTACCACTAGCATACGCTGTTGTTGATTCAGAAAATGACGCATCATGGAAGTGGTATTTTGAACAATTCAAACACGCGTATGGTGAAAAAATAAATATGTGTCAGAATGAGAGTATTTTGAAGGCAACATCTATTGTTTATACCGGCATGCCATATTATGCTTGCATGTGGCATATTTGGATAAATATAAGGTCAAAGTTCAAGAATGGTCATCTAAAGTTAAGCGAATTGTACTTTGCCACGACACGATCATACACGCTTGATGAATTTAATGAAAAAATGTCAAAGATTGAAGAGATCGACACGCGTGTTAAAGCATACCTATACGATATTGGCTATCACAGATGATCACGGGTACATGCTACGGTGAACAGAACTTGGTCGATGATATCAAACATTGTAGAGTCATTAAATGCAGTAACAAAAGATGCAAAAGAGCTGCCCATAGTAGAACTATTAGAGTACATGAGGACTCTTCTTGAATGTTGGACTAATGAAAGTTATTGAAAGAAAATGGTACATTCACATACCTTGGAAAAAAATACCACAAAGAGTTGGAGGACAACAGGACATTATCGCAAAAGATGAGAGTAAGCTATATGCAGTAACATCAGATCAATGATTCCATCAAATTAAATATATACTGTTAATTGTAGATAAAATGTTGTATAATTGAAGTTATTTTGTATATGTTTCTGACGACTTGTTGAATGTTTGTAATGAAATTGTAGGTGAGGGCTTCAATAGATCACATCCATATAGTGATAGATGGTGTGAAGCGCTTTATTGTTTGTCTTCAAAATAAGAGATGTAGTTGTGGATAATTCCAGCTTGATAAACTTCTTGTGCACATGCTTTGGTGACTTTGAGGCACAACAATGTGTCTTACAAAAACTATTGTTCTCCTTATTACACGAGGGAGAGCCTTTTACATACTTATGAAATATTAGTAGACCCGCTGCCTGACGAAAGCAAATGGAATGTGCCACAACATATAGCTGAAGAAGTTGTAATGCCATCTACTGGGAAAAGACAGTCAGGAAGACCTCAAAAACAAAGATACAAATCATATGATGAAGTAAATGCAAAGAAGTACAAGGTTTCATGTGGCAACTGCGGACTAGAAGGGCATAACAAAAGATCTTGTAAGAATGCTCCCAAGAGGAAATAAAATTTGATAAAGTAAAAGATTTTTTGATAAATTGTGTTGAGGTGTTTTGGAGAATTATAGTTGAGGTGTAATTGTATTGATAAATTGAATAAAGACTGTCTCCTATAATGAAATATTTTCAGCTCTTAATGCAATTGGTTTGTATTTGTTTTGTTTAATTACCGAGTGTATTCATTTCAACCTTTCATAACTTGATTGGATTATGTATTTTTTGTATGTATAATACATAATTGTAGTTAAGTTGTAAAGAAATTATATGCTAATAATAACGATATCAAGTACTAACAACTTTCAACCAAAAAAAACAATAGATCTTTCCTATTCTAAGTAGTAGTATCCTGGATAAAATAAAAAACATAGGTAAAACAATTGTAGCGTAAATTTGCTACAAATAAACTTCAACTAACTTGTTCTTAGATAACAATTTATCCACAACTTTTCTACAAAACAGCTATAACTAAACAATTTAACTATAATTTTTCTACAGAAAAGGGCAACTAATTCTCTTTCTTTGTTCATAGCTGGTGCACCTTTTCTTCTTCCTAATATGCTAGTCACCTCGCTTTCACTAATTGCACCCATATCTTGCTTCTTCCTAGCATAATCCCAAAGTAGCGCTCCATAGCGTCTACGATGTTGATCAATATCAGAAAAGTCTTCCTTTGAAACTGCTAGCTCTCTAATACTGACATATTCTGCAAATGCAGCCAAGTATACACAACAGTCACTGCAAAAAATAATTAGGGGAATAAATTTAGCATTCATTGTAAAATAAAATATGTTAAATAGATAGAAGGAAAACAACTTTTTCATACAGTGATCCCTCTTTTTGCTGGGGTATCTCACCGACCAACCGCTGAATGTCAAGACGGTCAGTAACACCTTTTCAATGTATGCCTTTGTGTTCTTGTAGTTGATGTCTGGATGATTGCCATAGAAGCTGGTGCATGACAAGTAGAGGGGGATCATAACAACAAACTTGTTGACAACAGATTCAACAAGGTTGTGATTTTGTGAAGAGATCATAGAATCATAAATATATAGAACCCTATCGGTAATGTCAAACACAACCAATTACCAATGACATTTTTTCACAATATTTATGGGCATAATCACAAAATCAACTTGATCCCATGCAATATTTGCGAGTAACCTGTGCTCCAATATGTATTCTGATACGACGTCCTGGAGTTTGACAACACCAAGCTTCTTATCAGCAGCAACATTGATGTACCTCTGATAATTTTGTTCAATTCTAGTCTTGATCATACAATCAGTGGTTGTAAATCGTATTTTGTTGTGAGGACCATACTTTCCTCTCTTTCTCAAATAGTATAAAATAATATCAATGTGCTGCATAAAAACTGATTTTATTATTTCTTAATGCTTCATACAATTTAACTACAAATTTTAAACAAAAAAACTACAAAATCTTTAGATGACAGAATACTACATATAGTCATTAAATTCTGCGGGGGTATGTATTTACCGTGTCATTGAGGACTTGCCCGGGATATTTCAAAGTATAAAATCACTCCTTTTTATCAACTTTCTCCACTCCAAGATCATACCACGACTTAAGTTGTTTATCTTTTACTGAATAAGGCGCATTCCTCCTATTTAAACACATAACAATTACAACAAATATGTAGATTCAAGTGGAAATCCAAAAGATGAATGCACTCGATAATATGAACAAATTGTATAAACTAACCTCTTTCAAACTGTATTGGTACCAAAGTATAACCATTTATTGAATTCTTCCAACAAGTTAGAATCAACATCTTCGCTAATAACCACAGTAAATGGATGCTTGATGAGAAAAATTGGAGGTCCAACAGAAGTGCTCCCCAGAACTGTAAAAAGGGAGAAAAGGGGATCTGGCATGCTTTCCTGGCTGCCTTGTTCTTCCTTGATGCACAGAGGTTGTTTCATATTCATTAAGCACGCCGAATTTAACAATCTGGGAGAAGTTCTCTGGCAACTCAAAATCATCAAGTTTTACTTCCCTTTTTTCAGATCTGGAGTCATTGCCTGACTCAACTACATTAATGTAGTCGGTTGGCTCACCTTCAAAATTTAAGACAAATGAATAAGAAGACATGTTGCATCAGCTCTTTATTGAAAATTGAAACTTATATTAAACCTGTTTTTTCCCTACAATTATAATATAATGTATAATACCACTAAAATCTTCACAGCAATCATCTACTTGTTGTATAACGTTCTCTTCTTGAATGGGAGATTGCATTTTTGTCTCCTTCTCTTTATTTTTTTGTTCTCCTGGAATGCTTATTGTAGCTTCCTGTTTTGGAGATTCTACATATATAGTTTTCTTCTCTGATACAATAAATATATATAACTTAATAAAATTATAGATAATTTGTAGTAAATATTAAATCACTGCATATAAATTGTAGTTTAATTGTAGTACATTTATTGAAATGTTGTACTGCAGCTGATATGCAAAATGTATTGTGAAATATGATGATAACATGTACTAAATCATACCTACATTCTCTTCATCAAATGCTCCTTCAAATTGGGAAGATAAATCAACACCTACAGGAACATTCTCCTCAATTTCTATGTCATTCACGTGCCCTATATCTAAGAAAACTATTGAAAATATAATGTAGATTAGTTGCTGGTAATTTAGGCAATATGTAGATATATTGTAGACATAACGCATATATGTAGATATATGTAGATATATTGTAGATATAATGTAGAAGCATATTTTACTGTTGCTGACATGCACTGGTTTAGCACTACTGCCCGAAAAGTGGTGAATGTTCTTTTCTTTGGAGTGCTCATCATTTTTTGTAGAATTGTCAGTAAACTGCAGGCATTTAATTTGTTAGGCTATATACTTTATGAATGATAATATAAACTTAGACATGGTAAAAAATATTGTCTAAAATGAATATATTTCAAATAAAACCTTAGCATCAATGTTATCCTTTTGAGTATTTATCACCTGTAAAACAACCTTGATTGAATCATTGAGTAGCAGTCGAATGCTACCTAATTCTTGAAAACCTCTTTCTTGAAAGTTCCAAGATATGAACCAACCTACATATTAAAATAGAAAGAGTTAACGAAATAATTTGCATAACATAAATTAAAAAAACCATCTAGGATTACGTATATATGTTACCTTGTTAACATCTTTTCTTATTTTTTTTATTTGTTTCACAATATCTTTCTTGTCATCTATTCCAATTGTCTGCTTATGTCCGGATGGAGATGGAGCATCTATCGGATGCTCCGACTTTGTTTCAACTTCTTCAAGGATGTATTCAACTTTATCTGGAAATTTTTTTCTTGAAAGCTCTTTTGGTGCTTCAATTATGTTGGTGAACTGAGTGAAAAAAATATGAGTGACTTAGACATAATATGTATAAAATATGTAGATAAATTGTATTAGATTGTCTGCGCAAAAGTGAAAACCATTTACCTTGATCCATGATGATTTGATCATTCTATCTTCAACTGTAGACAACCATATCTTGTCCTTACTAGCCGACCCGCTAAGTATGCGAGGGATCGAATTAGCAACCCTTGTAGCTATATCATTTTTGACGGTAGAGCAACACTCATACAACCATATTTGCATAGCTAGTGCAAAGCCTCGAATGGCATAAAAATGAACAGAAGGGTTGAGCTTGTGCCTAATGGACTGAAGCAATTGTGTATAAGATTCACTATCCCGTGCGTAGTTCGCATAGCCACCAAATAGAACCTAAAATGGCCTATCAAACCTAAATTATCTTTGTCTAAAGTACATAGGAAGAATTCTATGAGATAGAGAATACACAGCTTGACTGCATCCTCATCGTTCACCCAACTAAGGCTGATTACAATTTATTTTAAGTATGACTTCTCAACTTTTTCCTTGTTTGGAAAATAGCTTCTCATTATTTTACAGTCATACTTAAGTATGTAACCAAAGTCTGTCACTTTCGTAAAACATCTAAGGCCACTAATCACGGCAAACTCTCTCAAACCAAAATTCAGCCTCTCACCCTTTATCTTTGCAGAAAAAAAGTCGGAACCAGATGCATTCAATTTATACTTCATGAGAAGATGAATTGCTTGATTTTGCATACATATTTTGGGCAAGGAAAGAAAATACCCAAAACATGTCTTCTTAAACAACTTTAAACTATTTTCACACAGTAAATTCTTGATTTGGCCTTGAATAGTGGGGTCGGATAATGTTTGAAACCTAATGATCCCATAATCAACATCAGGGGGTACAAAAAATAATCTATTCTGTAGCAAAAGAAAAAGAAAGTTATTAAAACTTGTTTCAAAACTAGAAAACAAAAACTACATTTATAATATAATTTATCTATAATGAGAAAACCAGAGTTAAACCAGAAAACAAAAATAACTACAGTTATATTACAATTTATCTACAATCAGAAAAATAGATAGAAAACAAAATAATTACGTTTGTACTATAATTTATCTACAATCAGAAAACATAAATCTACAATAAATCTACACAATACAGACAAAATTACTACAACTACAAAAATAAAACTTATGCATATTCATAAGATTGAGAACAAGTTTTTTATCTTTAAAAAAAAAAATTGAAACTACTTAATTTTTACCTTCTCCAAACACTGTTGGAGAATAGTTTTAAAAGATTTTTGAACCTTTTTCTTTTTTGAAGGTTTAATAGTAGGAGACACTCTAATTTTGTTTTGCAACTTTCATGATAGCTTTGTAATGATCCGACTTATCATTTTAAGAATTAACGCCCCGTTCAGTGGCTTAAGGTTTCGAACAACTTCACAATATATATTATGACCCACGGGTGTGGTCGAGTTTGATTTACTGAAGATTCAGAATTTAGTTAAAAGAGCAATTCTTATTTAGAAGTTTAAATGGAAAGAGTTGACCAGAGAGATTACTTTTGAGTAAACGATCCCAAAATAGAATTTCAAAGATGGCAATAGCGTCGTATGATGATTTCTGACTTAGGAATATGTTCGGATTTAGATTTGGAAGTCCGTAGGACAATTCGACACATTTTGGCGAAAATTGAAAAAATATAAGATTTTGAAAAAGTCCGACGAAGGGTGAATTTTTTATAACGAGGCTGGATTTCGATTTCGAAAATGAGAATAGCTCCATTAACTTATTTATGACTTGTATGCAAAATTTGAAGTCATTCCAGATTGATTTGATACGTTTCGGCACAAAACATAGAAGTTGAGAGATTTGTAAAGTTAAGAAAAATTGGGAGTTTGGCCATGGTCAATATCGGGTCAAGACGACCTCTTTTCAGTGTTTTGAGTGCGGGAACAGGTCCGTAACGTGTTTTATGAAGGTGCTATATTTAACTTATTACTTGGTGTTAACATTCTCTGATTGGGTTGACGAAGACTTTCTTTCTTGCTACCCAAACACCATTAACCCTTTTGCAAACCCTTTGAACCGGTTCCCTCTCTTTGATTATCCTCTTTGGAACATGGAAGTTATTATTAAAAAATGACAAAGAAAAGAAAGAAAAAGAAAAAAAAGAAAAGAAAAAAAACAAAAAAAAAAGAAAGAAGAAAAAAAGGAGAAAAAAGAAAAGAAGCAAAAGAAAAAAATAATAGAAGAAAAACAAAAGAAAAATCAAAACAAGTTCAAGTTAGTTGAACTGCGTCCGACCTGATTCTAAAAGGATACGTAGGCAAACTCATTCTGGGGTTCGGTCACACCAAAATAAAAATCCACATTTCCCAAAAGTGAAAACTAGGACAGATGTTACAATTGTTCGGCAATAGTTTCGCCCGAAAGGTTCCAAAGTTATAATTCAATCAAATTTCTTTTTACCCAAATCCTTTCAAGTCCTTTCGATCAATCGGCTAAAATGTTCAAGAATTGGAGGATACAGTTACTTGGATCGGATGCAACCAAATGATAAAAATAAAATGAAAAAATATGATTTGTGTCCGGGAGGTTCGGGATGAGTTTCGGGATAAGTTTTGAGTGAGTCCGGGCATTTTGGCACTCTAATATTATTCTGGTACTTTCGGGGATACGGACCGCGTATTTTTGGGTGCTGAGGCGAAGGAGGGACGCGAACCGCAAAAAATTGGGGCGCTGAGGCGAAGAGGGATGCGGACAGCGACAGAATTTCACGGCCGCACTCAAATTTTTGCGGACCGCACAATTCTGTCCGCGGCCGCGCTCCAGGAAGTTCTGCAGTCCGTTGATCAGACTTCGGAAGCCTATATCTTTTGATCTATAAGGAATTTTGAGATGTTTTAAAAACGAAAGTTGTTGCCCTTCGTGTCTAGTTTCCAGAAAGGTAAACAAGTCATAATTTGGACATCTGTAGGGAAAGTTATGGTCAATATACTAAAGCCTGGCACTGCAGCCACCAAACTTTCGCGGCCGCGGTGAGGCATTTGCGGGGGCGGTGGAAATGTGCGGTCAGCGTATTGAGAATCCGAGAGGTGCACTATATATCCGAGGTTTAGGTTATTATTTTATTTTTGGACTTTGGGAGCGCGGTTGGAGACGATTGCTCGTGGATTTTTCAAGAAATTCATCGGGGTAAGTGATTCTAACTCGGATTTGGTTATTATACATGAATATATCACTGATTTCATCACTTAATTAGTACTTTGAGATAAAAATTTGGGAAAAAATTGTAGAAACTTCATAAACCACAAATTTAATATTTGGAGGTCGATTTGTTATTGAAATTCGATAAGATTGGTATGGTTGAACTCGTATCGGAATGGGTGTTCTGATTTCATGAAAATTATGTCGGGTTCCGAGGGGCGGGTCCCGCATTAACTTTTGTTGACTTTTTGCAATAAATTTTTAAGTCGACGTTTTATTATCCGGAATTATTTCCGATGAATTTTAATGAAGTTATACAACTGATTTAAATAGATTTGAGCGGTCTGGAAGCCATTTCAAGCAAGAAGGCGATTTTAAAATATCGACATAACTTCAAAAAGGTAAATGTCTTGCTTAACCTCGAGTGGGGGAAATACCCCTTAGGCATTGAGTATTATGTGCAAATTGTGTAATTGAAAATCATGTACGTGAGGTGACGAGTACGTACTTAGTTTATATGTGCAAATTTCATTGATTATAATCCTTATACGCCCTTAGGTATTAAGTTGGAAATTATTGGCACTTATTAAATCCTCTATTTGTCATGCCTAGATCCTTGTTTGTTGAAATTATTTTTCTATGATGATTTGGTGTGATTGCCAGCTTGAATTTATGTCAAATATTATTTTGTTGAGCTGTTCACTCCCGGATATTTTTGTTAAGATTCTGTGCATATTATGGTCTAGCCATGGGTTCCTTATTGTGAAAAATGATGTATTGTTGATTTCTGTGGCAAGTTAAAATATTTGAGCACTTGATGTGCAATCTGTGATAAATTGTAATAATTGAGCACTTGATGTGCAATCTGTGATTAATTGTAATAATTGAGAACTTGACGTACAAATCTCTGATATGTTGTAATATTTGAGCATTTGAGGTGCAATTTATGAGATGTGAGATTGGCACGTTATATTGTTGGGAAGTTTTGTTTGGGTGTTTGCACGAGGTTTCTGCCGTGCTATTATTATTATTATTATTATTATTATTATTATTATTATTATTATTATTATTATTATTATTATTATTATTATTATTATTATTATGCACATGCGGTATGACAAGGCGGGCTATATATATATATATATATATATATATATATATATATATATATATATATATATATATTATTATTATTATTATTATTATTATTATGCGGTATGATAAGGCGGGCTATATATATATATATATATATATATATATATATATATATATATATGTGTGTGTGTGTGTGTGTGTGGGGGGGGGGGGGGGGGGGGTTACGCATGTGGCGAGACAAGGCGAGCAATCACTTTACTATTGCACACGTGGCGAGACAAGATGGACTATGTCGGGGATTGATTGTGATGGCCTGGGGGCATTGTTGATGTTGCATATTTACTTTGGGACTACGGAACGGTATTCCGAGAGAGCCCCCTGCCCTGCATATTTAGTTTTGGGACTATGAGGCGGTACCTCAGGAGATCCCCCCTGTCTTGCATATTTACTTTTGGGACTACGAGGCGGTACCTCGGGAGTGCCCCTTTGTTGGTATTTTTCTATGGATGCACTTGCCTTTGATTATTTTATTTTTTCGTGATATGTAAATTCTTGTGTTCTTCCATGATGTATTATTTAATTTTATTATGTGTTTTGTATTCCATGTTGTATTGTGTTGGCTTTGGCTCTTTGTACAAGACTCTGCAAATTTGTTTTTATGATTTTTGTTTTACTGATTTTTAAGAATTGAGTTATTTTGAATAAAAGAAATTGCTATTATGTTTTAATTTAATAAATTTTACATCCAAATTAGCAGTCATGGAATGCTTCATTTTAATTGAAATGTCATTTTCCTTACCCAAATAATTTCTAAAATAAATTCATTCCTTTGTTGATTTCCTACTTGATTTAAAGATTTTAATCTTACTTTAGTGAAAATAAATTATTTCTGTAGATCTTATATACATTGATATTTTGACACGTGAGTTGTCCGTGTGATGGTGATAGAAATATGGGCACGAGGTGTGGTGAAAAAAATATGAAAGTGGGCTGAGACCCATAATTTTTATGATGGTGAAATGAGGTGTCACATGGTGACTTTTACTTGAAAATATATTTATTGGAAAGAATTATACCCTGAAAATTATTATTTAAAAAATATATAGGCGAAAGAATTTATATTTGAAGGACTTGATTAATTGGTTATACTTGTGTTCCTTATTCGCCTGAGCAATAATTATGATGTTCTTGTTGCATTATTGTTATATCACTGGTTGATTTTGTTGTTATCATTGCTAGTTATTTTCCAATATTATTTTGTATACTATATTACACAGGTTATTAGACTAGTGAGTGTCTTGACTGTACCTCGTTTCTACTCCACTGAGGTTAGTCTTGATACTTACTGGGTACCGACCGTGGTATACTCATACTACACTTCTGCATATTTTTATTCAGAGTCAGGTATTGGAGGTATCGGACCCGGACAGAGTTAATGTGTGATCGCAAGGATTCAAGGTAGAGCTGCCTGGTCGTCGCAGTACGTTGGATTCTGTTCATTTCATTGTACTGTTAATTTTTAATCAAACAGTATTGTATATTTGGTACTCGTAATCATTCCATGTATTCAGCTAGAATTCGTGACTCAGTACTACCAGTCTTGGGAGGTTGTATATTCTTATTTGTTCCGCTGTTAGTTTTGATTACTTTTTTTTAAAAAAAAAAAAATGGCTTCAAAAATGTAATTAAAATCGACTTATCTACTATTAGACACTAGGTGCCATCACGACACCTGTGGCGGGATTTTGGGTCGTGACAAGCTTCTTCTTCGACGAAATCATCATCGAAAGCAATTTTTTTGCCTTTCCGTTTTACAAATTTAACAGGTATCGATGATTTACCAGCATCCATATCGTGCTTTTGTTTTATACGAGCTTCTGCCCTAGTTTCACGAGGGGAAAACCTGGGTTTGGTCTCTTCTTTTGCATGTACTGATTTTGAAACTTTTTTGGGTGAATTCTTTGAGAAAACACCCAAATTAAATGTAGGAATATCACCTACTTTAGTTTTTTTAGGGCTGATCTTCGAAATTATTTTTTTCTTCATTGAAAATTAAGCAAGTATCAGGTGTTAATGGAGGTGTGTGGTAGAGTTTTTAGAGCTTGAATCTATTAAAATGGAAGGAATTTTTGAAAAAGAGTGAAAAAGTGTAGACTGATTTTTGAAGAAGAGTGAAAATAGGCGTTAATGAAGGGATACTGAAGTTTGTGGAGAGAAAAACATGGGTGAGTGCAAGATACGTAGGGGGAGGGGGGAGTGTTTGTGGAGAGAGAAACGTGAGGGGAGTGAAAATTAGAGTGATTTTAGGACACTAATTATTATCATTAAATGCCTAAAAATGTACATAATTGGTAATTGGGTATATAATATGTAATTATATTAAAACTTGAGTAGGGAGGACCGGGTAATAAAAATTAAAATAGTGTATAGTAATGTAAAAATTCCATTTCTTTTTGCTAGAATCTCATATGGGCGTTTTTCTAGAATTACAAATGCTGGGCTCCATCAATTTCGACTCATTCCTTCACAAAAGAATTGAAAATCATCAATCCAACCGTTTAAACAAAAAATAGTCAATATATATATACACATATTATATTAAAAACATGAATGCCATTATCGAAATGTAGTTCACCTTTTATATATATCTCCTCTAAAAATTAATTTCACACTAGACAAAATAGTCATTTAATTATTTTTCTAAATTTTAGGACTTTGAAATCAACTAAAATTTTACTTATTATAATTTTTTCCTTATTTGAATTTTGTAAAAAATCCTTATATAGACTTCAACCGACGTGTAACGAATTAACTAAACCAAAACTACTAACGTTACCGTCCAAAGCAAACTAAACCTCTTTTGTTAAAAATCCTTCAAAATTTAAAAAGTAAAAAAAAGGAATTTGAATTGGATACTGCCAATATTTAAAAAGTATGAATTAACTAATATTTAGGATTCTAAATTCATAATTTACCACTTTTACATTTTTGATTTTTGATTTTTTTATCTTTTTAATTAATTAAAAAGGAATTTTATTTCCAGCTCAAAATTATGAATAGTTCTTAATAACAAGTAATATAACACTGAATTTGCTTTGGAATAGAAGATCTTAAACTTTGGGTTATAGCTAAATTTGAATGTGTCAAGCCTTCATCGGAAGATAAAAATTAATTTGTACAATTAGGATACATTTTGTTTTTACTATATCTTTTATTAATTCTAAGGGTGTAAGAAAAATTATTTCATCATCTAAATATAGATGAATGTCTATAATAAAATAATAATAAGCATTAATTTTCTGCATTAAGATTGCGTACAATAGATCTTTGTGGTTCGGTCCTTCCTGAGACCCGCACATAGTGGAAGCTTAGTGCATTGAGCTGCCCTTTTATTAATTTTCTACCTTAAATTTTTATGACACTTATTTTATTTCAATCTAGAAATATTTAGTTGGATTTTAATATTACCATCTAATTAAATTCTTCATATGATAACTAAACTTAATAATATGAACTCTCTTTTTATTTTTAGTATTTTTAATTTGAATTCCAACATGAATAAGATGAAGTTCATATTAGGTACTTGAACAAATATAATTCATATTTCTAAGACAATGAAGAACATAGTATTGTTGCATTATATTTAAGTACAAGTCAACATACTATATATTCGACTCTAAGCTACTAAAGCAAATGCATAACGCATACATTGAAGTTATAATAAAGCACTAGATACTTTCGTGTGGCATAATTTTTTTCCCTATTAAGTTGGCTAAATATGATCAGTATGAATTATTTTTCAGAGTTTATATTTTTTAAAACAATATTCAATAACTCAATTACATGATTTAATAGTATTTGCGTAATTTTAAAAATTTTATGCTCATTAATATAGAGTACACGGTGGGGAGTTCGAGTCACCCCAAGAGCAAGGTAGAGAATTTTTGGAGGGAGGAAGTCGAGGGTCTATCGGAAGTAGCCTCTCTACCCTAGGGTAGGAGTAAGGTCTGCGTATACACTACCCTCCCCAGACCCTACTAGTGAGATTATACCGGGTTGTTATTGTTGTTGTTGTTGTTGTTGTTATAATATAGAGTACACGCACAACGCGCGTATCCCAATACTATTATATAATATGTCTAATCGTATTTCGTATATAATTTATATATACGGGTTAAAAGAATAAATAGGAAAATAACTGGCTATTTATGTAAAGATCCCAAAAGATTTCACCGAGTGGCCCTTTTAAGAGGTAATATTCAACTATTTACCCCTACCATGAGGTAGAGAGGCTGTTTTCAATAGACCCTCGGCATCCTTCCCTCAAAGAACTCCCCACCTTGCTCTTGAGGTGACTCGAACTCACAACCTCTTGGTTGGAAGTGGAGGTTGCTTACCATCCCTATCGGCTAAATCTATCACATCCCTAAAAATCTTCGAAATTCAGAAACAATCTTCTTTTTTTTTGTATAAAATTTTCGCCTTTTACCTATCCCTATAAAAGTCTCCCGTATGTAGTAACCCACTTCCTTTGTTAACCCACCATCTTTCTAGTCTTTACACTGCCATGAAGACTTTTGGAAGATCGAACCAATATGATAAAATAAAACACTAATATACTAGGATACTATTGTAACTCATACACTATTAAATATTATTTTTGACTGTGTATATAATATACTAGAATACAATTTTTATTTATATACTATTAAATACTATTATATACTATTACTTAGAACACCATCTGCTTTCGTAATAAAACATAACAGATTCCTATCCGCCGCTCAGCATATGGCTTTTCCTTTAAGGTGATAGTGACCCCTAGGGTATTCAATAAGCGCTAATTTGTGTATATATATATATATATTTAATTTCTTAGTTGCTAGTTTGTAAATAAATAAATAAAAAATACGATTATCTTTTCAACTTCTTAATAATTCTGATGGATTAACTTATAAATTCCTTGGAGAGACCGGTTAAAATGAGCCCAAAACATTGCCAGAAAGGCGTTAAAATTGACAAATATATTTAACTGCAGCCAGGGTGAGGTTAAAGAAAGAGGTGTTAAGAAAAAAAAATAATATATATATATATATATATGCGCGCGCATACAAACAATAAACACTTCTCGGCACGAATAGGAACCAATTATGCTTTAGTACGAAAGCATATGGCATATACCAGGGAGCACGATTAGATCGAGAGGGAGGAAACCTGAAATTAAGGGAAGGTGACTCGCAAAGATATTTTAGAGTTGAGGTATCACATTTCACCTGCAAAGTACCTTTTTTATGGAGCACTCTGCTGATTATGTGTTTTAAGGGCATGAACTGCAGTGGTTATGAAGTAACTTACAAGAAAGGACGCGTCAAAAAGTGGAACATGCCTATAGTTATAACCTGAATCACGTTGTTATGTATCTTGTGCCTGATGGAGTAGGAACTTTATTGTTCCCACATCAGAACGAAAAAGGGGGTGATATATACCTATCGACAACTTAAAATACAGATTTTCTTCTTTTGACCTCCAGTGAAAATGAGGAAGCAAGTCGGAATTACATCTTTTCAGTAAAAAAGGCATGTCAGTGGTTACCAGCTGATCAGTGTGTTTGTCAAGCGGTGTGGCTGACGGTTGATTTCGAACGAATGGCGAAATAGACGTATTTAAATATGAGACTCAATTTTATTTTACAACAATATGTAGATACAACTAAACAAAAACTTGGATGATGTACTTGAAGCTTAACTGCAAATTTTGTTAATATTCTTTGTCTGTTATTATAGGGACTTGCAATTTCCCACCTTGACTAACTGTTTTGCTGATCTTATAGTCAATATTCATCTATAATGCTATATGATCTATGATATTAAGTTGAAGATTAGTTTCTTAAAATAATTAGAACATTTAAAGTAAGTATATAGCTGAAGAGTTAAATAAATAATTGAGTAGCTCATTTATGAGTTTCTCGAAGCAAAGCATGGAAACTATCTTTAACCGAGAGATGTGTGAAGAGGAAAATGAAAATGATTGTGATGAAAATGTAGAAAAAGGGTAAAAGAGATGAGGGAGAAACTTTGACATGTTCAAGACTTTTTTCAGTTGTTGTGCTTTTCCTAATTTATCTCACCTTTCTTTTTCTTTCCCGTAGATGGGTGTTCCTAAATGATGTAAAGAGGCATTCAAATACTTATAAACGCGCAAACTGGCCTTAAATGACTTTATGGGGTTTGGGGAAACTATCTGAAATTTGATAAGTCTTTAGAGGGCCTTTAAACCTCAAGAAGATAAAGTAATGGAAAAGAGACATTACTTTTGAGTGAAGCAGGCCAGCTTATCTTACTTAAGCTATCATCGACCGTAGGCCCCAATGATCTAACATGTTTATGTGACATCAACTTGTCCACCGGTCGTCGTCGTTAAACCTTAGAAGAAGTAATGGAAAAGAGAGATATTGTTTTTGAGTGAATCAGCTTATCTTAAGCGATCATCGACCGTAGGCCCTAATGGTCTAACCTATTTATGTGACATCCACATCCACTTGTACTC
Source organism: Nicotiana tabacum (assembly GCF_000715075.1). NCBI lineage: Eukaryota > Viridiplantae > Streptophyta > Magnoliopsida > Solanales > Solanaceae > Nicotiana > Nicotiana tabacum. The sequence continues at coordinate 50,364,853 of NC_134083.1, forward strand.
CTCCTCCTCATCCTCATCCTCCTCATTTTTCTTCTTATACCACTCCTATATGTTTTTAGCCAATTTAAATGAGAATTCCCTCCTCTTCCTTCTTCTTATATCATTCCTATATGTTATTTTAGCCAATTTAAATGGCAATGGCCTCCTCATGAAAGTTCACCTTAAAATATAAATGTAAACTATGAGCAACTACAAGAAGCTTATGGTATAGACGATAATATTGAGTCACCTGATAATTTTGAACCACCACCTACATCTGGTGTTGCTAGTCAAAATTATAGGGATACCGTAGTATGGGTAGGCCTCCTCTCTCTATTAAGAAGAACCGAAGATTGAGAAGCAAGTATTGAGATATTCTTACTAGACTAGAAAAAGATAAGAATGTAAAAATATAATATTTGTCAAGAAGTTAATAAACATGAGATTGGGGGTAAGCAAGGGGAACGGGTCAACTTCGTAGACACATAGTAGATAACCACACATTCAATGGGATGCTGATAACCAATCTGGCCAACAAAAACTTAATCCAAATAATAGCAGTTTATTTGGTAAATATGATCCAATGAAAGACAGGGACAGATTAGCTAAAATGATTGGCTTAGGTTGTTTACCTTTTAGTTTTGCTTCTTTATCATATCTTGCTACTTACATTCAAAGAATTTGTAACCCTTTATTTAAAGGTATTCCTAGAAGTACTTGTACAACTGATATCTTTAGGCTTTTTGGATAATATCAGACATACATTCGTTATTTTTTTGCTAGTCTTCCTTGTAGAGTTTCTCGCTTGTAATATTGGTCGTGCTGTTAACGAAAATGGTTATTTGACAGTTGCATGCCATTAGATAGATGATAATTTTATAATGCAAAAACGTATTATCACTTTTAAATATGATGAATATCAAAGTCATACTACCATATTTATAAGTAATACTATCCATAAAGTTATTGTATTTTGTGCATGTCTTTTGATAATACTTCTAACAACGATGTTACTATTTTACTATTAAAAATATACCTAAGCCCTCCACTTCCTGAAATATTTCATGTTAGGTTTGCATGTCATATTTATAGTTTAATTGTTAAGAGTGACCTTGAATTATTTAAAAATGAGATTACTTTAGTTAGAATAGTTGGTGTAATTCAAGAAAATAATAAGAATGCTAGATTAAATGCATTTAAGGATAAGTGTGAACAATATAAACTAAAATCAAGACTCATGCCTGGAAATACAGTTTTCTAGGTAAAATTATACTTATTTATTCTTCAAATGTTGTTATAAATGTAGATTGCCTATAACTGAAGTTTAATGAACATTGTACTGATCCTAACCGTTTGTTAATAATTAATACTTGGAATATTATTGAAGATGTTATAAAAATTTTACAAGAATTTTATGTCGTTACACTTGAGTTTTCTGGAGCTTATTATTCCACTATTACAAATAGTTTAGTACATATAGCTGAAATTTTTCTTTTACTCCATAATTTCAAGAAGAAAGAAGAATATAATTCTGTTGTTGAATCTATGCGAGAAAAATTCAAGAAATATTTATATTATACTCCCCTTGTTTACATAATTGATGTTATTTTAAACCCATCTATCAAGATAACTATGTGTTGCCAATTAATCAATACTTTATATGTCTATATGCATATTGAACTAACTGAAAACCCTGATACTGAAACTTGTATATCTGATCTAAACAAAAAATTGCAAGGTTTATATTAATTATTATGCTAACGTAGTTGATGCTTTGTTTGATGTAGATGCAAAAGCAGATTGTAACAGCCCAGCCCGCTAGTGATATTGTCCGCTCTAGACCTAGGTCCTCACGGATTTAAAATTCGTCACTAGGGTCTAAGGTTTGTCTACTTATATATCCACCATCTCTCCCGTATTTTATCGATGTGGGATTCACCTAGAGTGTCACATACACCCCTCTCCCTCCTTAGGGAGTCAGCATCCTCGCTGAGGTTTACCCTACCCGCATTCAAAGTTGCTCGCGAAGTGGCTCTGCTACCATCTATCACAGCCCAGCCCGCTAGTGATATTGTCTGCTCTGGGCCTAGGCCCTCACGGGTTTAAAACATGTCACTAGGGTCTAAGGCCCGTCTACTTATATACCCATCATCTCTCCCGTATTTTGTCGATGTGAGATTCTCCTAGGATGTCACACAGATATTTCTTCAAATTTGGTTTTTACATCCGCATCTGATGCTTTGGAGAAAGATGGCGATGCTGAAGATTACGCTATTTTGTCTACAATAAGTGAGCATCAACAATCCATTAGCAGGAACATTGATGAACTACAATTCTATTTGCAAAAGGCAGCAGAACCCCGCACAAAGAATTTTTTACCGTTGGCTTGGTGGAAGAGCAACTCAAAATAGTTTTCTGTTTTTCTGGCGATGGCTCGAGACGTGCTAAACGTGCAGATTTTAACAGTTACGTTAGAAAATACATTTATCTAAGCAAGGCAGTAATTATGAGATGCCCATCACTATTGAGTAGCAATGGTTTGGAAGTTTTAGTGTGATTGAGAGATTGGATAAGATCAAAACGACGAAATCAAGGAAATGCGTGAAGAGGTAAATGAACTGGGGGACCAAGAAATTAGAGATATAATGGCTTATGGTTCCGATTCAAACACTCTAGGGAATCAAGAAACTCATGTTGATATGGAAGAATGTACAAAAATAATGTAAAACATGTGATGTAGTCTTTCTTATTTATAATAATTATTGTAAATTTATAATTTGCCAGTTCGAAAATAAAAAATTCAAAACAGAACTTACAAATTTAATTTGAAGTATTATGCAATGAAATCATTTAAAGTTTTATCCTTACATATTGGTCTAATTAACACTTAATTTCAGTTCTCAAGTTTTAAATTTCAAATTTCAAATTCAAATTTAAGACTTTAAAAGTTTAAACTTATGGCTTAAAATACTTATTTATAATTTAGAAGTTTGTACACACTCAAGTATCAATTAAATTGAACTAAAAGTATAAATAAATTAAGAAAATAATAATTAGCACGGACTGGTTCGAACCGGATAGGCCTGACCCACCAGGAAGGGCGCAATAGAACCCCCCTAAACCTAGCCCACTATGATAATCAGACGGGCTGTTTTTTCCACCACCAGTCCGTCATGTAAACACAGAGGTCATTTTATAGGAGGTATTAGAAAAAATAATGCAAGCATTAGCTCTATGCATTACTAATATCTTATTTGGTTCATTTTTTCAACCTGTGTATAACTAATATTTATTAGTTATACATCATACTTGATATTATCCTATGTATAAGCAATACATAGAAAACCATAACTTTAGTAATGCACGAGTTTTTAATACTTGCATAAACATGGTTAAAGAACTAATTGCCCCTTCAAATCCCTAAAAATCCATCTCAAATACTTTCCCCCATATTATTAGCAAACAAACTTCTCTCTGTACGCTTTGGCCATGGAAAAGCACAGGTGCATGCAGCCAGATCATCTTCTTCTTCATTTTCCTCTTCAGAGATCAAAGTCACGTGTACAGGTAAAATGATTTTCAGTGATTTTGTTCTTTTTCCCCTTTTGAACGACTCATGGAGTGAAGGATCTAACTACTGGTTTCTTTGTTTGTTGGGGGTGTGTTTCTTATTCTGTTATCTATGTAGTTAATTTTTATAGTTAAAGTTAAAAATTATGGAGGGTACTTTTGTAAACACCTAATTTTTTAAAAATTATGCAATACTTTAATACACCAAACCAAGTTGATAAAAAATAATCTCAACATTACTAATACTAATATTACTAATACTAATATTACTAATACACTTTATTCAACATTATTCTTATAACTCATGCCAAACGACCACTTAATCTATACTTCCATATCCAAGTGCCATTCCACTGTTTTGGACCGTTTCAACCAGAGAACTCTCATGATTGGTGATACAAGTTGTGTGAGGGCATTTCAGTGTCTGACATATGGATTATATAGGTCCCGCCTCTCTTTTGTTATACTCTTTTTTTTTAAACCACCATGGTACCATTTCCTTTGTTCTTAACTTTGATGAAATGGACTTCCAATTCTTTCACTTCACATGTATAGAATAGAAAGAAATAACAAAACAACTATATATTTTTTTTCCTAAAGATGGACTTGTGAAAAACCTATACTCCTATATTCTCTTGAGAATTTTTTATTTAAAATGTGGTCATCGAAGTAAAAACAAATTTAGAAATTTTATCCCAACATACTAGACAATTAAATATATAAACTTTATCCTAAAATATTTGTCGGAAAAGACAGTCTGAACTAAAAAACTTTAATATAAAATTATAATATAAAATGAAAGCAAACGAAAAAGTTTCAGACAAGGATAGCACTCTTTCTTGCATTCACCGTATCACAAAATATAATTGCATAAGCCCCATTTATCTCTTATTTTTCTTCTTCTTTTTGCAACATTAGTGATCCGTTATTATACTAGAAACTGCTAGATAGAGAGATGAAACTTTAAAAGAAAAAATGAACTAATTTACAAATAACAGTCCACCGGAAGAAAAGAGAGATGAGAGATTAGGTGCGGATCCACGTGGAGCGATATGAGACAAGTGAACTCATGCACCCTTTCCTAGCTATGTGTTGCACTAATATTTTTCTGTTAAAGTACTTAAATTTTCATGTGCAGACCCAGGCTCAAAAGAGTCTTTGGTACAATGGTGGCTCAATGCCCTTTTGGCTCAGGTCTAGTAATCAAATCTAGAGGTGACGAATGGGCGGGTTGGATTGAATTTGAGCGGGTTAAGATGGGTTAGATCAATAAATGAGTCATTGTCCAACCCGCCTAATTTGACCCATATTTTAGAACCATGCTCATTTTGCATAAACAAAACATTTTACCTTTTATACACTTATGTATAAAATGTAAATAAATACTATTAGTATTTTGAGAATCAAAATATATTTTTTTAAATAACAAATTAGTATTTAAAATGTGTAAGTTGAAAAATATTTTCCGGGTGAGGTGAGGTTGTTGGGGGGGGGGGGAGGGGGGTGGGGGAGAGGGGGTGGTGATGCAGAAAAACAAAAAAAAACAGAAAATAGAAAATTGAAAATACAAAAAAAAAGTAAAAATTTTATTGATTTTTTTTGCGGTGGGGGAGGGGGAGGGGGAGGGGTTGGGGTGGGTGGGTGGTACAGGAAAACGAAAAAATAGAAAATTTAAAATACAAAACAAAAAAGTAAAAAAAAAAATCTGGGGTGGTGGGGTGTTGGAGTGGGTGGGTGGTACATGAAAACGAAAAAACAGAAAATTCAAAATAGCAAATTTTTTTTTTTTTTTTGCGGGGATGGGGTGGGGGCGGGGGCGGGTGGGTGGGGGTAACTAAGTAAATTTTTAGATAAGTTGGGTTGAGATCCCTTTGTTTTGGGGTGAGTTTCATGGATTGTATTTGTGCTACTTCATGGGTCAAAATGAGTTACAAAAAATAATGGGTTAACTTGGGCTCAGCCCAAATTGACCCATGAACTAAAATGTTATAGCCCAACCCATTAATCTCTGGACGGGTTGAATGGGTTTGGGCTCAAATTAGCACCCCTAATCAAATCTCATGCCCAATCTTTCAATTGAAAGTCATTTTTCTATTATTTGTTTTTGCTTTCTTTTCTGTGCCTGATCTTTTTTTTTGTTTCATGCTATGTCTTTCTTTTATGTTTCTTTTTTCCCCCTAGTTCTTCTCTTTTATGATTCACTCTTTTACCTATCTTTTAATTAAATTTTTGTTTTTCTGTTTCTTTTTTGGCGTCCCTTTCTTTTTCTTCATTTGTGTTTCCTTCATACATGTTTTTTTTTTTTAATCTTTGAGTTTCTAAACTCTAAAACAGCAAAATTCTAAGTTAGTTTGAATCTTTTCAATTTCAAGTACCCTCTTTTTTCATTTAGCATTCTCTTTTTGAATAATTGTTTAGTTTTACTCTATAGAGTTAAGTATTTATAACTATAAATAATAATGCTATAATTTGTTCTTCAAGGCAGGGAAATTATTCGTGGATATTTGTCAACAGAATGATCCATTTTTGTAATAATATTATTAATTGTAGTTTACTTGTCAAGCTATTGTTATGGCAAATTTTTTTAGAGAATCAAATCAACTAGTAGTGCACCTATCCTCATTAAATCCTGAATACGCCTATGGATAGGATAGTTTATGTGGAAAGTGTCGAACGAGAGATTTGAGCAAAAAGAATAAATTAAAGGGGTGCAAATATTGTTGTGATTACTCCCCCGTCCCATTTTAGTTGTCATATTTCTGGAGAATTCATTTAATTAATCTTCAAAACTAAATTCGATTAGATTAACTCAATTAAAATATTAAAAGACTATATGAAATATATTATAAGTTACAATTTTTCTCATATCAATATAATAAAAGAATACATTCTAAAATTAAAATAAATGATAACTAAAATGACATGAAGGCACCTAGCTAAGAGAAGACATCAATCCATAAATAAAATAATCTCAAGAAAGAGCACTAAGAAAGGATTGGTTATTTTGTGTTAGTAATAAAAAGATAAAAATATATATATCTATATATTAATATAAAGGAGGGCATTGAGGAAGGTGATGTGGCTCTCTCATATTGTATATCTTTTTTCTCAAATTTTTGCCTTTTTTTAACTTATGTGTTTATTTATATTGTAGATTAAAAATTTATTCTAAATGCATTAAAGGGGAGACATTAAAACGGTTAAGTTTTATGGATTCTTAAAAAACTTTAACTCTCTGTTTACCCGAAAAATGGATAGAGTTGAATTTATACGTAGTTCTAAAGATACGTGGTATAACTTAGTACAAATCGAAAAAATAAGTAAAAATATATCGAATATTGACCGTAAAAAAGGAATGAAATACAAACCAAATTGAGTAGAGAATGATTTATAAACAAGCAAGATGAATCAATGTCCAAAGCCCAAAAAAGAATAATCTCTACTATACTTCTGAGTAATAACCTTTGAAATGTGAGAGTGTATTGATGTCTCAATGTTCAATGTCCTTTACAGAAATGATAGCCACTCTTCTTATAGTGGAGGGATCCTACTTTGGATATAATTAAAAATACATAGTGGGAATTCCATGATAGATTAGTTAATTAGTTTTTCCTTAATTCCCGCCGAGATTCTCTCCCTTGGTGCTGCTACAATGGCTCTTTGTCTCTTAGCTCAATCTTGGTCGGTCTTGGAACTGGTCGATCTCTGGATTGGTCGGTCTTGGAACTGGTCGATCTCTGGATCTCGAACTCGATATTGACTCGAGCTCGGTATCGACTAGTCTGTGTCTCGAGTTCGATAACACCACGTCACATCATAGTCCGATTTGGACTCGAGCTCGATATTGATTTCGAGCTCGTTATTGATCGGTCCCTGAATCTTGAGCTCGATAACCTGGCTTCAGATCCCATCTCGATATTATGATGATGACCCTCGGTCCATTATGTTCCAATCTCGACTAATTACATGAAGGGCAAAATCGGTTTTGACCGTATACAGATAGTCCCCTCGTTTCTCGGGAGGAATGTGGCGAGAAACGACATAATTTTTCGAATTCCAACTAGGTGGGTGATGATATCAGTGATGAGCCCGATTATGACGTATGCAACAAACGTCCTTTCGGTCCAGTTACTAAGACATTAAATGTTTGTCAGTCGTTGGTCGACCACTACCGGTTCTGAACCGTCATCATCAGGCCTATAAATATTCAAACTTTTATTCACATCCAAACTTTTTACTCAAAAGTTTTTCCTCTACTATCGTATCTTCTTCAAAAATCCTTCTGCTTCATATACTTTACATCACAAACAAACCAGTTCTCTTTTTTCTTTATTCATCAATGGCGAAAACCTCCAAAACGGTGCCGCAAAAAGAGGTCGCTTCTTCATCGCGGCCTATCAGCGGCGAGGATGCGGCGGAGCCCCGCCCCGAGGAGTTCGTTCTTGTAGGGTGCTCGACTGTCATTGATTCAAAGTCAAAAAACCCTCTTCGGTACCGGGCCGATGTGAGCTGGTTTCGAGGTACCAATGTTCAATCACCGAGAATATTCTAGAAAAGGTAAAAAAAGAATGCAACTGGGGCGACAAGCACGTGGTAGTTCCATCGCCCGAAGAATCAAATACTACCCACCTGGAAGGGTTCTTAAGTGTTTACACTTACCCTTTCACGTTGGGTCCATTAGAACCCGTCATTGTTGCCTTTTGTAAAAGATACGACGTGACCCTTGGCCAGATTCATCCTTCGTTTTGGAGAATAGTGATTCTTCTCCGATTCTTCTCAAGCAAAATTGAGGGGTGTCTTTTCACCCTCGATCACCTTATACGCCTATATAGTCCCCGACTCAATCGAGGATGGCTGATCAAGTTAGCTCGCCGAGCCACTAAAGTATCGTTCTCAAGTATAGATGAAACTCGTGATCGAGGTTGGATAGGCCGGTTTGTTCGAGTCAAAACCTCGGACCTGATTTCTGTCGCCGACATGCCGTTTCCTGAGAAATTGAATATGAGCCATGAGTTTTTACTTCCTTTCGAGCATTTTAATATGGAGCCGCCTTTCATTCTCTTGATCCACTCTTTCTTTTCTGTTATAGTTATGGCTCAGATGCTGGAACCGATCCCGAATGTTAAGCAATGGGTTGAAGGTCTCGTACTGCAGAGACCGTACTCTGAGCATGCTTGGGTGGAGCTATCAAAGGGTCGATGGGAGGCCTGTAGCCATGGTAAGTCTCTTTCTCAGTTTTGTTTGTAGCTCGATCTTCTTCACTTACTTACCCTCATTTTTCCTTTGTAGGACTCGGGAAAGAAGTTGTTATGAGGACCCCATCTGGTGATGAAGAAGTCCCTACCCTGAAGCAGGATAAAGAGAGGAAAAGAAAAGATGCACCGAGTTCCCCGGTTTCAGACAAGAAAAACCTGGTGAAGAGAACTCTCAAACCTAAGGGGGGCTCTAATATCATGCCTTTGGACTCGATCCGCCGATTAAGGGATGAGCCAGAAGAAGAAGAGTTAGCATGTGTGCGGGCCAATGTTGTGATACAACAATCCTCCGAATCAGCGGAGGTTAACAAGGGAGTTCTGGCCGTGATTCCCGAACAAGGAAAAGCCGAGAATATTCGATCTCGAGCTGAGATGGTTGAGGGAGAGACCTAGGGCAGGACATCTCGGGCAGAAGATATCTCGAGGGACGAGCTCAGGATAGTCGATATTACTGGATCCCCTAAGATATCGGATGCTATGATCTATGAGGCCAGCATGTTGGAAGGTCGATCCTACGAGAGCATTCAAGAGCCGATCGATATCCACAGTTTTCTGGATGGGATCGAGTCAGCTGCCTCGGAAGAGGTTATCGGGTTTGGCAGATTACCGATTCCAAAGAAAGCATCATGGTCGGGCTCTATCGGGTCTTCATCAGTTCTGAAACTGGTGGACCGATTCCCGGCCCCGAGTATTGATCCCGATCGTAGGCGGAGGGTAGCGCTCTCCTTCCTGGAAGATACCCGAATTTTCTCTCCCCCCGTGGGGGTCGCCAATTACCTTCGGTCCTTGGTGACCGAAGAGGATCAATCAGTGATGAATGCGGTATGACCAACCTGCCTTTTCAATGAGGCCCAACATGCTCTGAATCGGGTAAATTTGATGGCATCTTTGCTATTTCTCTTATATTTAGATGTGTAGTTAATTCTAACATTTTTCCTATGTTTGTAGGCTTCGGTGCTGCATCACGAAGCCTTCCTCCAAGTCCGAGAGGAGCACGAGGCTGAGGTTCGGAACCTCACTGAGAAGAGTGACTCTTACAAGCTTCTTAGTGAGAAACTTCGAGCATATTTGACAGCATCTCGGGAAGAGCACGAGGAGATGGCTGAGCAGGTATTTCGAATTTTCCATGATAGTGAAGATGAATTGGAGATAACCACTAACGATCCGATTCTGCAGGCTCGGCAGAGGATCGAGCAGATCGGACGGCTTAACTCACAGGTAGATGGACTACTAGCCGAGGCAGAAGAATTTAAAAAGAATATGGATATCCTTGCCTCAAAAAAGGAAGACGTTCAAGCTCAGTTGGAGTTGTTTGAGGCTCAACTTCGATCTGAAAAAGAAAATGCCTTGGGGCTGATCGAGAGGATGAAGGAGCTTCAGCATCGGTTGGATTTGGCTATTTCTGATAAAGCAAGCTTTGCTGATGAACTTGAAGTGTCCAGATCTGAGGTGATCGAGGCCAATAAAAGAGCTGATGCTAAAGTGGCCTAGTTCAGGATCGATGTTGAGGTCAACCAAGCCAAAGCCAAGAGCATGGTCGAGCACACTAAATGGCAGGCTCAGAGAGAAGCTCTCGAGGAGGTCAGTGCTCAGGGCTTCGATGTTGGGGTCAAGATTGAAATTGCCAAGGCGGAGGAAAACAAGGCTCGAAGGCTGGCCTTCCTTGAAGAAGACTCCGATAGGTCGAGCGAATCTGAAGGCGGGGAAGATACCGAGAACGTTATTTAGGACCTTAGCTAGTTTTTATTATTTATTTTGAGGCTGCTCTTTGTAAAGAACTTCCTTCGGTCCGGGTTGCCTTTGTACAAGATTTGTATATAAAACTTTTCCCTTTATGGCTCCCAAATCTTTTTTTTTGGTTAATTTATACAAAGGTCAAAAGTGCCTTAACATTGAATAAGTCCATGATTGAGATAGTAAGGGCCAATAGTAAGTACTGCACTCGACCATTTCTTATAGGCAGTCCTCGAGTGAATGTCCGAATTCGAACTGAGGTAGCCTTTTTAAGCTTGATTTGGGGCAATAGTTCAAACTCGAATCAATGTGGCCCTTGAGTTTAATAGTTGAGTGAAAATGATTTTTCGATCTCGAAGCGAAGAACAACCCTTTATGCTTTATGGTCGAGTGGGTATTTGTTCGAACTCTAAGTAAGAATAGCCCTTAGGCTTTAATGGTCGAGTGCGTGTTTGCTCGAACGCGAATTAATGCTGCCCTTAGGCTTAATGATCGAATGAGTGCTTGCTCGAACTTGAAGAAAGGGTAGCCCTTAGGCTTAATGGTTGAGTGATTGTTTGCTCGAACTCGAGTTAAGAATAGCCGTTAGGATTTAATGGTCGAGTGAGTGTTTACTCGAACTCTAACTAATGTAGCCCTTAGGCTTAATGATCGAGTGAGTGTTTGCTCGAACTCGAAGTAAGAATAGCCCTTAGGCTTTAATGGTCGATTAAGTTTTTGCTTGAACTCGAACTAATGTAGCCCTTTGTCTTAATGACCGAGTGAGTGTTTGCTCGAACTCGAAGTAAGAATAGCCCTTAGGCTTTAATGGTCGAGTGAGTGTTTGCTCGAACTCGAGCTAATGTAGCCCTTAGGCTTAATGGTCGAGTGAGTGTTTGCTCGAACTCGAGGTAAGAATAGCCCTTAGGCTTTAATGGTCGAGTGAATGTTTGCTCGAATTCAAACTAATGTAGCCCTTAGGCTTAATGATCGAGCGAGTGTTTGCTCGAACTCAAAGTAAGAATATCCCTTAGGCTTTAATAGTCGAGTAAGTGTTTGCTCGAACTCGAGCTAATGTAGCCCTTATGTTTAATGGTCGAGTGAGTGTTTGCTCGAACTCGAGGTAAGAATAGCCCTTAGGCTTTAATGGTCGAGTGAGTGTTTGCTCGAACTCGAGCTAATGTAGCCCTTAGGCTTAATGGTCGAGTGAGTGTTTGCTCGAACTCGAAGTAAGAATAGCCCTTAGGCTTTAATGGTCGAGTGAATGTTTGCTCGAACTCGAACTAATGTAGCCCTTAGGCTTAATGGTCGAGTGAATGTTTGCTCGAACTCAAAGTAAGAATAGCCCTTAGGTTTTAATGGTCAAGTGAGTGTTTGATCGAGCTCGAGATAATGTAGCCCTTAGGCTTAATGGTCGAGTGAGTGCTTGCTCGAACTCGAAGTAAGAATAGCCCTTAGGATTTTTGAAGCTCGATCTCGTTGATTTTTTAGTTGGCAGTCCCTGATTTATGGGGGAATTATTCAAACTTCGATCATGGTCGGCCCTTAAGCCTGTTTACATAATAGATTGGGAACATGAAGTAGAGGAAACTTTCTGAGGTATGAGATATCGGTAAAGAAGAAATTTCTCTTTTTAGTCATTATACATGTGTTCATGTTTTATGCTAGGGCTCGAGCAAGCTACGCGGGCATGGTTCGTTTTGACCATTTGGACCTTACAAATTTTTCCTATCGATACCCTGTTGTCATGAAGTAACTTTCTTGCATCGAACTTGATAATCGAACTTGATATATTCGAGGGTAATGCCCCCAGTATTCGAGGTTGATTGTAAAGAGGCCTCAGATACTGTTGAGTTGTTCTAAGTTAGCACGATCAATGATTGTCTCATTAAAAATCTTGCCGCAAAAACCCATTTGGGACAAAATCGGTCTAAGGGAAAAAGAGTGCAATGCGTTCTTTCAGACCTAAAGGCTTGAATAATCCATCCATGTTTCTGGTCGAATATCTGCAAGGGTTAATTTTTAAAATACAAATGCACATGGGAGGGTCGTACCTTAGCAGTAGTATCATTTTAGGTGCGACACATTCCAATTGCTCGGTAGTTGTTTGCCGTTTATCACTCCGAGTTTGTAGGATCCTTTTCCGACAATTTCGAGAACCTGATATGGCCCTTCCCAGTTCGGACCCAGTATCCCTTCATTCAGATTTCGGGTGTTGAGGGTGACTTTCCTTAGTACCAAGTCCTCGTTTTTGAAATGTCGAAGATTGGTTCTTCGATTGTAGTATCTTTCAATCCGCTATTTTTGGGCGGCGAAACGGATGAGAGCGGCCTCTCATCTTTCGTCTAGTAATTCAAGGCTCTTGTTCATGGTCTCGTTATTCGACTCCTTTGTAGCATATCGAAACCTGATGCTAGGTTCTCCGACCTCAACCGGGATCAAAACTTCGGCGCCATAGACTAACGAGAATGGAGTTGCTCCGGTACTGGATTTCGATGTTGTGCGATATGCCCATAGGACCTCGGGTAGTACTTATCTCCATTTTCCCTTGGCGTTGGTCAATCTCTTCTTAAGATTTTGGATGATAGTTTTGTTGGTCGATTCAGCTTGTCCGTTTCCGCTGGGATGGTATGGTGTTGATAGGATCCTTTTGATCTTGTGATCCTCGAGAAATTTAGTTACTTTGGTGTCGATGAATTGTTTTCTATTATCACATACATTCTCGGCTGGCACCTCGAATCGACATATGATGTGGTCCCAAATGAAGTCTATCACTTCTTTTTCTCTGACTTTCTCGAAAGCCTGTGCTTCAACCCATTTAGAGAAATAATCAGTCATAAACAAAATAAACTGAGCTTTACCTGGAGCCAATGGGAGGGGGCTGCCAATGTCCATTCCCCATTTCATGAAAGGCCATAGAGATAGGATCGAGTGGAGCAGCTCCCCGGGTTGAGGAATCATGGGTACATGTCTTTGGCATTTGTCGCATTTTCGAACGAGCTCCCTCGCATCTTTGCCCATATCGGTCCAATAATACCCTGCTCTGATTGCTTTGTGGACCAACGAATCAGCTCCAGAATGGTTTCCATAAGTGCCTTCATGAATTTCCTGTAGGATGTAATCGGTATCTCCTGGTCCCAAACATATTGCTAATGGTCCATCGAACGTGCTTCTATACAGCGTTCCGTCCTCGTACAGGGTGAACTATGCTGCCTTTATGTGCAAAGCTCTCGATTCCTTTGGATCTGTCGGAAGCTTCCCGTTCTTGAAGTACTCTATATATTTGTTTCTCCAATCCCAGGTTAGCCTTGTGGAGTTTATCTCGGCATTACCTTCTTCGATCACCGATCTTATGAGTTGTACGACAGTCCCCGAGTTGAGTTCGTCATCTTCGACCGATGAACCTAAGTTCGCAAGAGCGTCGGCCTCGCTGTTCTTTTCTCTGGGTACATGTTGCAAAGTCCATTCTTTAAATTGATGTAGAGTCACCTGTAATTTATCCAAGTACCTTTGTATTTGATTTTATCGGACTTCAAAAGTCCCGTTAACTTGGTTTACCACGAGGAGGGAATCACACTTAGCTTTTACGATCTCCGCTCCCAAGCTTCTAGCCAGTTCGAGACCTGCAATCAGTGCCTCATACTCGGCCTCATTGTTAGTCAATTTTGTAGTTCTGACAGACTATCTAACTACATTACCTGTGGGTGATTTTATACAATGCCTAGTTCGGAACCCTTTGCGCTCGAGGCACCGTCCGTGAAAAGGGTCCAGACTCCCGAAGAGGTACTCGATTTTATCAATAACTCTTTTTCAATTTCGGGTATGAGGGCCGGTAAAAAGTCAGCCACGAAATCCGCCAAGATTTGAGATTTGATAGCGGTTCGGGGTCGATACTCGATATCGTATCCACCGATTTCTATGGCCCATTTGGCCAATCGACCCAAAAGCTCGGGTTTGTGCAAAATGTTTCGAAGAGCGTAAGTTGTTACAACATGTATCGGATGACATTGGAAATATGGTTTTAGTTTCCTAGAGGCGCTTATTAAAGCAAGCACTAATTTTTCTATATGGAGATATCTAGTTTCCGCCTCGCCTAAGGTCCGACTAACATAGTAAATAGGGAATTGTGTACCTCGTTTTTATCGAACCAGGACTCCACTTACCGCTATCTCCAAGACAGCTAAGTACAAGTAAAGCTGTTCGTCCACTTTCGGGGTATGAAGCAGCGTCAGGCTCGATAAATACCGCTTTAGTTCTCCAAAGCCTGCTGGCATTCCGGAGTCCTTGCAAAGTTGCTTTTCTTTTTAAGCAGTGAGAAAAATCGATGGCTTTTATCAGAGGATCTCGAAATGAATCATCCCAGGACGGCTAACCTCCCTGTTAACCTTTGCACGTCCTTCACATTATTTACTACCGTGATGTCCTCGATAGCTTTGACTTTATCGGGGTTGATCTCGATTCCTCGGTTGGACACCATGAAACCAAGAAACTTGCCCGAGCCAACCCCGAATGCATATTTTTCGGGGTTGAGCTTCTTATTGTACTTTTATAGTATGTTGAAAGTTTCCTACAAATGCTTTAAATGGTCATCTGCTTGCAGGGACTTAACTAACATGTCATAAATATAAACTTCCATTGATTTTCCTATTTGTTTTTCGACCATTCGATTTACTAGGCATTGATAAGTTGCACCAGCATTTTTTAGACCGAATGACATTACGTTATAACAATAGGTATCGTACTTAGTGACAAACAAGGTCTTTTCCTGATCCTCTGGGTTCATCTGTATCTGGTTGTACCCAGAGTAGGCATCGAGAAAACTGAGAGTCTCGTGGCCGGTCGTGGCATCGATCATACGATCGATGCTAGGCAAAGGAAAGGAATTCTTAGGGCATGCTTTGTTCAAGTCTTTATAATCTATACACATTCTAAGTTTGTTTCTTTTCTTAGGGACTACCACCACATTTGCTAGCCATTTGGGGTATTTTACTTCTCGAATGGATCCTATTTTAAGAAGTTTGGTTACCTCGTCCTTGATGAAGGCATGTTTGACCTCAGACTGGGGCATTTTTTTTTGCTTTACCGGATGGAATTTTGGATCCAAGCTCAGTCTATGAGTGGCTATTTCTGGTGGGATCCCTGTTGTGCAAGATGAGACCAAGCAAAACAGTTCATGGTAGCTATAAGAAATTGAATAAGCTTTTTCCTGAGCTCGGGATCTAACCCAGTGCCCAGGTATACCTTTTGCTCGGGCAGATGTTCGATTATCATGATTTGCTCTAGTTCTTCGACCGTTGACTAGGTAGCATCGGAATCATTGGGGACCACAAAGTATAGAGGGATCCTATAGTCATCATCTTTGTCAGTCTTCTGATTCTCTAGTTGGGTCGAGGCTCACATTTGTGATTGCTATTTGGTGTCTTGTTCCTCCTTCGAATCTGATCCCTTTGTCGATGATAGTGAGGATATCAGAATCACTTCATCGACGACAAACATTTCTTTTGCGGATGGTTGCTCCCCATACACTATTTTGATTCTCTCTGATGTTGGGAATTTCAGAACCTGGTTAAGGGTCGAGGGAACTGCTCTCATGTTGTGGATCCGTGGCCTCCCGAACAGGGCGTTATATCTCATATCACCCTCGATTACGTGGAACTTCGTTTCCTGGATGGTCCCAACCATGTTTATTGGAAAGATTATCTCGCCCTTAGTAGTTTCACATGCTATATTAAATCCGTTCAGTACCAGGGTAGCGGGTATGACCTGGTCCTGTAGACCGAGTTGCTCTACGACCTTTGATCGAATGATGTTGGCCGAACTATCTGGATCAATTAACACACGTTTAACTTGAGTTTTAATCATAAGTACAGATATTACCAGTGCATCGTTATGGGGTTGCATGATTGCTTCCGCGTCTTTGTCACTTAAGGACAAGGTTCCTTTAGGTGTGTAATCCTAAGTACGAGATTACTTTTCTCTTACAATAAACATCTTAGTGCGTTTAAGCACCGGTCCCTGGGGGACGTCGATCCCTCCGATGATCATGTGGATGATGTGTTGTGGCTCTTCTTATTCGTTTTGTCTACTAAAATCTCTATTTTTGAAATGATTTTTGGCCCGGTCACTTAAATATTCTCGAAGGTGCCCTTCATTGAATAAACGGGCTACCTCCTCTCTCAATTGCCTACAGTCTTCGGTTCTGTGGCCATGGGTGCCATGATATTTGCATATTTGATTGGGATTCCTCTGGGCTGGATCAGACTGCAGAGGTCGAAGCCACTTAGTATCTTTGATGCGTCCGATAGCCGACACGATGGCGGGTGCATCGATGTTGAAGTTATATTCTGATAACATTGATGCTTCCTTAGGTCCGATATGCTTGTCGAGCCCATTCTTGTTCATCATCCCCCGAGACCCTTGGCCTCGATCACTTCTCCTTTCACTTCGTACGGAGTTGCGTGTAGGTTTGCTACCCCTACGATCTCCGTTATACGGCCGATATCGGTCCTTATTCGAACTTGGTTCTCGGTCGACGTCCCTTTTAATAGCTGACCCAGAACCCAACTGATCGTCTTCAACTCTGCTCTTCAATTGATATCGATTGTGCACATCGGCCCAGGTAACAGCCGGGTACTCGACCAAATTCTGCTTCAACTGTCGTGAAGCCATCGAGCTTCGTTCGTTCAGTCCTTGAGTGAAAGCTTGTATAGCCCAATCATCTGTGACCGGTGGTAGATCCATTCGTTCCTTTTGAAAATGGGATACGAACTTTCTTAGTATCTCGTTATCCTTTTGCTTTACCTTGAAAAGGTCCGACTTTCTGGTCTAGAGCTTTATGATTCTGGCGTGTGCTTTTACGAAATAATCTGCAAGCATAGCAGAAGAATCGATAGAGTTAGGAGGTAAATTATGATACCATATCATTGCCCCCTTTGACAGGGTTTCCCCGAACTTCTTCAATAGTACGGATTCGATCTTGTCGTCTTCTAGATCGTTCTCTTTAATAGCACATGTGTAAGAGGTGACATGTTCGTTGGGATCGGTCGTTCCATTATATTTAGGAATTTCGGGCATGCGAAACTTCTTGGGGATCGGTTTAGGAGCCGCGCTCGGGGGGAAAGACTTTTGTATGAATTTTTTGGAATCCAAGCCCTTCAATACTGGCGGTGCCCCCGGAATCTGATTAATCCTGGAGTTATACGTTTCTACTTTTTTGTCATTTGCTTCAATCCTCTTTTCTCCTGACTCAATTCGTTTTGTCAGTTCCTCTAACATCTTGATAATTTCGGGATTAGTCCCCGATTTTTGTTCATTTGATCTTACTACGGCTGGCCCCGTTTCATGGGTGATTTCTCGGGATGGACCGGGCTCGGCCCTGCTCGGTGCCTGGGTTTGGCTCTGCAACTGAGCTATTGCTACCTGTTGAGCTTGTAACATTTCGAAGATCATATGCAGGCTGATCCCGTCTTCTCCAATATTTTAGGTATTTCGAACTGCAGGTCGAGTTCCACCATAGATGCTGTTTTCGGGGTCGGAATGTTGGTTCGCCTCGATGGCCACATGTGAATTGACGTCGATTGGATCTGCGGCCCAAGTTCCAACGAGATCAACGAGTGGCCTTTCATCCCCGGTCGTCAGGTTGTTGTTCTCATCTTAAAGGCCAGCTTCGTTGTCAATAGGTAGGGCCATTGATTGAGAGTTCGTTGTTTTTGACCTGAAATCAAACATGCTTCCAAGAGCAAGTGTAAAATGGTGTATTTTGCAGAGATTCATACCAAATAACCACTATTATCCTTAGCCCCACGGTAGGCGCCAAACTGTTTACCCGAAAAATGAATAGAGTTAAATTTATACGTAATTCTAAAGATACGTGGTATAACTTGGTACAAATCAGAAAAATAAGTAGAAATATATCGAATATTGACTGTAAAAAAGGAATAAAATACAAACCAAATTGAGTAGAGAATGATTTATAAACAAACAAGATGAATCAATGTCCAAAGCCCAAAAAGAATAATCTCTACTATATTTCTGTGTAATAATCTTTGAAATGTGAGAGTGTATTGATGTCTCAATGTTCAATGTCCTTTACAGAAATAAAAGCCACCCTTCTTATAGTAGAGGGATCCTACTTTGGATATAATTAAAAAATACATAGTTGGGATCCCATGATAGATTAGTTAATTAGTTTTTCCTTAATTCCCGCCGAGATTCTCTCCCTTGGTGCGGCTACAACGGCTCTTTGTCTCTTAGCTCGATCTTGGTCGGTCTTGGAACTGGTCGATCTCTGGATCTCGAACTCGATATTGACTCGAGCTCGGTATCGGCTGGTCTGGATCTCGAGTTCGATAACACCACTTTACATCATAGTTCGATTTGGATTCGAGCTCGATATTGACTTCGAGCTAGGTATTGATCGGTCCCTGAATCTTGAGCTCGATAACCTGGCTTCAGATTTCATCTCGATATTATGATGATGACCCTCGGTCCATCATGTTCCAATTTCGACTAATTACACGAAGGACAAAATCAGTTTTGACCGTATAAGCTGTCTATGCATTAAAAGAGGATACGTTAATAAACGACCGTTTTTATGACCTTTTATTTTTCCATGAAACGGTTCATTTTTCAGAATTCTTTATATAGACCCAATTTTGTAGCTATTGAAGAGAATGGATACATAGCTGCTTGACTGCTTCTAACTTTTCTTCGAGTAGCTTTTTTGTGCTTTTTCCCCATTTGGGTCTTATTATTATATATGTGGGTATTTTCTTTTCACATGATATCGGTATTTTATTTTCTTCTCTCTACCAGTATGCATTTATATGTTATTCTTTGATGATCTATCTACTTCATTTTATTTTTTCTAACTATACTGCATATTTTTTAAACTTTTCTTTCTTCGTTAACTAACTCTTTTGAACTTCTCCGATGGGCCGGGGATCCTTCTTACAGGGGCAACAGCCAACAATGAGGAATGGAAGGATGGCTTTGCAATATTTCGATTGTCACTCGTGCCAGCTGATCTAATCTCTATGTCCAACACCTAGTAATTAGTACGGAGTATTACATTCTTGAAATAATACTAGGAAAAAAATTGCTTGAGTACCTTTCTAATTTTACTCTATTCTTAATGTTATTATAAGTAACACATTAAGTTATTTTGATTTATTATGCTTCTAAAACAAAGTACGTTTTACTGTACAATCACACCAAAGCATAAAAAATTAACTGAAAAATATGACCAGGGGATTTGGGTTGCCAGGATTGAAGATAAAGATAGGAAGGAATGAAATCGAGTATAGGGGTAAAAAAAGCCTTAAAGAATAGGATACATTTATTAATTGATTTTTTCTTTCTTTTTCTCCACCTCTTTTTATAATTCTTTTTATTTTTTTGTTCTCTTTCCAATACTATTTTTTTATTTGACATATACGAAAGATAGTGACCTTTTAAAATATAGGCATGAACAACTCTTACTCAGAAAAACACTTGGTGGAAGAAAAATTGTAGTGATATCTCAGGTTTACACCCTCGATTTTGACATTAACTTTTCTTTTCTCTTTTTCATTTGTTTTTATTTCCTTTTTTTATTCTTTTTTTTTTCATTCTATTTTTCTTATGCAAGCTACTATATCTGATTAAAGTAGGCTATTTCATGTTTAACTTGGAATGTCTTTCACATATTCTTCTATTAAAGAACTTTATATAGGAGGTTAAAAATAGCCGTAAAGAGATATTTGATTAGCATAACTTCATATTTTCTATGGGAATTATAACACTAATATTCAATTAGTTTAATTTTATATTACAACAGTGCGAAGGGCGGGCATATATACTAAGTATATAAATCCAAGATAAAGTTATACTATTCTCTAACGGATCGTGGAAACATGAGCAATAACTCCTTATTGTAGGTTATAGTGCCATGTCTTATATCCGTTATAATTTCATGTCTAACGGATTGGTTGATTCTACACTTCTGACCATTGGTAATCAAATGCCTAACGATTTATTTGAATCATATTAGGGCGGATGGCATGGGATTTGTTCATAGCATGTAATGATCTTCTGCCCATGATTTAGAGTTGTCATTATGAATAACGCAATTTATGTCAGCTAGCGCCATCCTGTACGAACTTACTCACTATTACCTTTCATCCCGTAACATATATAATAATCGGAGGGATGAAAATTGAAAGGTAAGAGAATACTATTTTTACACCCTTCAAGGTTTCAACACGCTTGTGAATTGAACCATTATGCTTTGTCCGTTTTAATTAATGTGAATGAACACAATCATAGCTATGGTGTACAAATCGAACCGGAAAACCGCACCAAATCGAAAAGTCAAACTAAACCGATTAAAAATCCGACTAGGATTGGTTTGATTTGATTTGATATTGAGTAAAAAAAAACCTGAACCAAACCGATATATAAATATATAATTTTTTATATATAATTTTAAGACTTTATATAGAATTTTATTTAATAGATATCTAGAAATATTTGAGAAAAATACTTTTTTAAAGAAAAATATTATTAGCTCATCTATACCAATAATACAACAATAAAAATTAGAGAAAAGCATGCAACTAAGTGCTGATCTAATCCATTTGAATTTGAAGAGTAAAAAAAGTATTTCAAACTTTGAATTTTAGAAATAATAAGTTGTTTTTAAATTGAATAGGATCTTCTACTACCGCGCGAAGTGCGGATAAATTTACTAGTATATATATATAAAGCTAAGAAATAAAAAAGTGATGTGTCACTTCTCATTGCCCAACATTCATATTTATCTTTTATCTGGATTTTTTACCATTTTTTTCTCTTATTCTTTCTATCCAATTTAATGTATAAATGCCTAAAATTTATTATCAAGTAAACATGCGGTTTCTACCTATTCAAAACTGAAACGCCTCATAAATAAAGAACAGTTTCTTTGTGGTGGTACTTCAAAAGCCTCTTACATTTTTCTATCAACTATAAAGCCCAAACGGCTCATCACCAAATCAAAACAACAAAAAACAAAAAAAGAAGTTTGAAAAAAGAAGAAGAAAAGAAAACCGCTCTAAAGAGGATGTGGAAGCACACCTCATCTCCCAATTTTAATCATTTCCAAATGTCATATGTCTGCCCCCATTTATTTCATCCTTTCAGTTTGTCTGGCAGTGAAGAATCTTTGGCAGAGCTTTTTGCTATTTAATTTTCGTCTTTAACTTGGGTTTTTTTGAGTTAAGATATTGCTATTAGTGATGGGTCGTAACGATCCGGTTGATCGTTTTGAGTATTACAACTCCGTTCTCTCATTTACTGTTTAATTTGTACTTTAGAGTTGTTATACGACTTGCCGGGGTAATTGGTTCGGGCCCGATGAAGTTTTGAAATAAATTGAGACACTTAGTCTCCAAAATAAAAACTTAAATTGAAAAGGTTGACCGAATATTGACTTATGTGTAAACGACCCCGTAATAGAATTTTGATGATTCCAATAGTTCCGTATGGTGATTTTGGACTTAGGAGCGTGTCCGAAAAATTATTTGGAAGTCCGTAGTTAAATTAAGTTTGAAATGGCTAATATAAAAATTTAAGTTTAGAAGTTTAACCGGGGAGTTGACTTTTTGATATCGGGGTAGGAATCCGATTCTGGAAATTGAAATAGGTCGTTATGTCATTTATGACTTGTGTGCAAAATTTGAGGTCAATCGGACTTGATTTGATAGGTTTCGGCATTGAATGTAGAAGTTGAAAATTCTTAGTTTCATTAAACTTGAATTGAGGTATGATTCGTGATTTTAGTGTTGCTTGATGTGATTTGAGGTTTCGATTAAGTTCGTATAGTGTTTTAGGACTTGTTGGTACATTGGGACGGGGTCCCGAATGACTCAGGTGTGTTTCTGGGTGAGTTTTGAGCGAGTCTAGGCATTTCGGCACTCTGATGTTGTTCTAGAACTTTTGAAGTACGGGGGGGACATTTTGGAGTGCTGAGGCAAAGCCTCAGGTACGGACCGCAGAGGAAATGTGCGGACTGCAGAAATCCTCTCGCGGCCGCAGAAAGAAGATTATGTAGATTCGATGGTTCGACTTCGGAAGCTTATATCTTTTAATCTATAAGGAATTTGAAGATGATCCAAAATCAAAAATTGTAGCTCTTTGAGTCTAGTTTTCAGAAAGGTAAACAAATCATCATTTGGATATTTATAGAGAAAGTTATGGTCAATTTGGATTGCGGCCGCAGACCCGGAATGTGCGGACCGCACAGAAATGTTGTGGTCAGCACAATGGGGATCAAATTTTGTACTATATAAACGGGTTTTTCATCTCATATTTCATATTTGGACTTTGGGAGCTCGGTTTGTGGCGATATTTCGTGGGATTTTCTAGAAATTCATCTGGATAAGTGATTATAACTCGAATTTGGTTAATATACATGAATATATCATTGTTTTCATCATTTAATTAGTATTTTGAGATGAAAATTTGGGAAAAATTATAGAAATTTCATAAAACAAATTTTGGGATTTGAATGTAGATTCGGAGTTGGATTTGAGTGAAACTAGTATGGTTGGACTCGTAATTGAATGGGTTATCGAATTTTTTGAGTTTCGTCGGATTCCGAGACGTGGGACCCACATGCGATTTTTGAGTTAAATTTCGAATTTTGTTGGAAATTAGTATTTTCATATGGAATTAATTCCAATAATTTGTATTGACTGAATCGAATTAATTGTGACTAGATTCGAGGCGTTTGGAGGCTAATTCGCGAGGCAAAGGCATATCAGAGTAAAGAATTACACTGCTTGAGGTAAGTAACACTTCTAAACTTAGTTCTTAGTGTATGAATTCCCGAATTTGGTGTTATATCAATTATTTGGAGATGATGCACATGCTAGGTGATGAGCGTATGGGCGTGCACCATAGAAATTGTGACTTGAATGAATTCTGTGGAGTTGTAAAATTAAAGAATCATATTATTATCCGCATATTCTCCACGTGTTAGAGAAATTGACCTAAGACTCGTATTAAAGATCATGTTTAGGCTACGTGCCGATATTTTGGGACCCATAGGGTCGTGTTGTTGTAGAATTTAATTATTTTAAAATGTATATTTCATACTCAGTCATGTTCATCCATTGTGAGGATATTTATGGGATCGGGCTTGCCCGCAGCAGGCCATATTGGCTTTATATATATATATATATATATATATATATATATATATATATATATATATTATTATTATTATTATTATTATTATATGGAACGGGACTGCCCGCCCGCAACAGGCCTTATAGGCTTTAATATTATATGGATCGGGGCTGCCCGCCTGCAGCAGGCCATATAGGCTTTATATCACGCTTGGGCCGAAGGAGCCCCTCCGGAGTCTGCACCCCCACAGTGAGCGTAGATGATTTATATTAGGGATGGAGTTCCCTAGGTGTCACGATCCAAAACCCAACCCGTTGTGATGGCGCGTATCGCGATACTAGGCAAGCTGACATCTCCCAAACACTTTCAACATGTCACGACCCTAAATTTAAACCTGTCGTGATGGAGACTATCAATGGTACTAGGCCAACCGACTCCCACAATACTACGATAACTCATTCAAAGATATGCCAAAAGACGTCTTCTATAGAAAAATTTGATAAAAGAAACAAGGGTTGAACTCAAAAATAGAAATGCGGAATGAACAGCCCCAAACATCGGGATGTCACTGAGTCATGAGCAACTACTAAAAAATGGTCCGACAACAATAAGACTAACGTAGTCTGGGAAAAATCCAAAATACAACTAAGGGGGAGATAAAGAAGGAGAAAATAGGGCTGCGATCGCCAGGCAGCTACCCTACTAACTCCAATGAACAGCTACAGGAATATTAGCAGCCACTACCGTGACCAAAAATGCCTGGATCTGCACACAAGGTGTAGGGAGTAACGTGAGTACACCAACTCAGTAAGTAACAAAAATAAATAAAGACTGAGAAGTAGTGACGAGCTAAATGCAAGTACCGTTCATATCACAAAAATTTAGTAAAGTGCGACATGCTTTGTAACCAGACTTTAAGTCAAATCAGCTTGTTTAAATCAAGTTCAAGTAAATCAATTAGAAATATTATTCAACAGTTCTCAAACAAGGACTCAAAGCAACTATGAGCATGGATGATGAAATCATATACTGCCCTTCGGGCTAACATCACTCAGTCTTCCCAATCACTCATGCCTCACAATCACTCATGCCTCACCGTCACTCATGCCTCACAATTGATCAGTACTCGGCACTCGGCACTCACACTCATACTCACACTTAGTAGGTACCTGCGCTCACTGGGGGTGTTCAGACTCCGGAAGGGCTCCTACAGCCTAAGCGCTATAATCTGCACGGACAACTCATGTGCTGTACGGACAACTCACGTGCTATAATATCATTATCAGTATCCGCACAGACAAGTCACGTGCTAAGGTACAATACCTCACAAACAGGCCCTCGGCCTCACTCAGTCATAAACCTCTCCAGTCTCTCGGGCTCTCAGAAATCAAAGAAATCAACCCAAACAACTTTAACATGATGCAACAAATAGAATAACAGAGATTGAGCTATGATGTAAGAATGCATGAACATGACTGAGTACGGGATATCAACTAAAGTAGTGAGAGGACAGCAAGCAACGACCTCTAAGGGTCCAAACAATACTGGCATAAGGCCTTGAGATGATATCTAGCATGATTTACAGTAAATCTTTCTGAAGCACATAAAGAGCATATAGCTACAACAGGTTGTTCAACTTTACAGTTGCTACGGGACAGACCAAGTCACAAATTTCCAACGGTGCACACCCACACACCCGTCACCTAGCATGTGTGTCACCTCCAAATAGTCACATGACACAAAAATCCGGGGTTTCATACCCTCAGGACTAGATTTACAACCGTTACTTACCTCAATCCGAGAAAATCTCTACTCCGCAATTCCCTTGCCTCTCGAATCGGCCTCCGAGCTTCCCGAATCTAGCCACAAGAAGTACAATACCATTAATATATGCTAAAGGAAAATTTTCCACAAGAAAACTACTATATTAGACTTAAAACCCGAAATCAACTCAAATCCGACCCCCAGGCCCACGTCTCGAAATTTGACAAAAGTCACAAAACCCATAAGCCCATTCACTCATGAGTCTAACCATACAAAATTCATCAAAATCCGACATCATTTGGTCCCTCAAATCCTCAAATTACACTCTCTAAAATCCCAAGCCCTAACCCCCAATTTTCACTTCAAACCCCACTAATTAGATGAGAAATCAACGGGAAAGCAACATAGCTAGGAGTATTAGAGCTCAAGCAACTTACCTCTGCGAAAACCCTTGAATCCCCTTCAAAATCACCCCCAAAGCTCCAAAGTCTGAGTTAAAAATGGTGGAAATGAGCAAAAATCACGAAGTCCTCAATTTATATATTCTGCCCAGTGAAACCGCATCTGCGGTCACCTTATCCGCTTCTGCGATGCCGCACCTGCAAAAAGTCCTATCGCAGGTGCAGAACTCACTTAAAATCCCAGGTTCCACATCTGCGGCAAGTATCTCGCACCTGCGCTTGCGCACCTGCGTATCTCCCTCTGCTTCTGCAGAGCCAGCTAATTTCCTTCTTTTCCGCATCTGCGTCCCAGGTCTCGCACCTGCGGGCTCACAGATGCTACAGCCTTCTTGCACCTGCGGTTCTAGTCAAACTCAACACTGCCCGCATCTGCGACCTCCCATGTGCTTCTGCGGTCTCGCATCTGCGGCTCCCTCTCCGCAGGTGCGGAAAACACCAGCAGCAGCAGTTCTGCTACATTTTCCAAGTTCCAAACCTTCCGTTAATCACCCAGAACCACCCTAAGGCCCTAGGGACCTCAACCAAACATACCAACACATCCCATGACATCATACGAACTAAGTTGAGCCTTCGAATCACTCAAAACAACATCAAAACGCCAAATTACCCTCGGATTCAAGCCTATGAACTTCTAAATTTCCAAATTCCACCAACGATGCCGAAACCTACCAAACCACATCCGAATGACCTCAAATTTTACACACACATCAAAAATAACACCATGAACCTACTCCAATTTCCGGAAATCCATTCTGACCCTGATATCAAATTTTCCATTGCCGACCAAAAATTGCTAAATTTTCAACTTTCGCCAATTCAAGCCTAATTCCACTATGGACCTCCAAATCACATTTCGGATGCACTCCTAAGTTCAAAATCACCTAACAGAGCTAACGGAACCATCAAAGTTCAAATCCGAGATTGTTTACAGAATCACCTAACGGAGCTAACGGAACCATCAAAGTTCAAATCCGAGATCGTTTACACCTAAGTCAACGTCCGGTTGACTTTTCGAACTTAATCTTCTACTTTAGAGACTAAGTGTCTCAATTCACCCCGAAACCACTCCGTACCTGAGCCAACTAACCCGGTATAACACAATATAACTGAAGGACACAAAAAGAAACAAAAATGGGGGAAACAGGGCTATAACTCTCAAAACGACCGGCCGGGTCATTACATCCTCACCCACTTAAACATACGTTCGTCCTCGAATGTGCCAGGAGTTGTTTCTAGGCCATCAAATCACTATTCCATCTTACCATTCACGTACCTGGGGATGATCTCATGTCACCCTATTCTATATAGGCCTGACCACACAACATAACTGAAAATCATTAATTTAACCTTAGCCCAATAACCTTGGAGCCAAATTTCTAACATCCTGAATTATTTTCAAAACCCGAATCTCACATCCACACAATGTATAAGGCTGAATGAGATGCATCGAGCCATAACTATGACCACAGATATAATCAACTAATATTTTACACAACTCGCATGCTCGTGGCACCATTCCTGATCATAGTAACTACTCCAAAACCAACCAAGTACTAGTATTAAACCCCATATCAAACCAACATCACCCCCAAACTTCATACACTGTCGATAATAAAAGAAACACGCAGAATATCATAATCTCTTATCAGATCAGCACATCATGGAGCTCTCTCGCCCCAAACAGAACCATAATCCCTTTCTTAGCCGACTTTCAATGTCATCTTCCCAAATATACCGTAATCAAACCGGAAAGTACCCATTGTGGGTCCAATGACCTTATATTATTAAACACAACTATCCCACAGACATGCCATACCAATATAAATCAGAGCCATAAACCGTGCTATCCGTGCGCCAATACGCAACAATTCAAAAGTATTCGGTCAGGGAAAATGACTCAAATGCGAGAACTGCCCCGCCAGATTAACAAGTACCACCACAAAGAAATGCTGAAAATCTATCACATACCAAAGAACCATCACACGATTCTAACGCAAGGTTCATACCTTAACATAACTCCACTGCAATGCGTGCCCCCATCCAAATATTGGTCCATATTATCTACCTCGAGCCACCCTGCTCAAAATCAATAACGACGGAGAGGCAAGTGACAAAAATGCCACACAAAACCTGAAAGATCATAACCAATACGCAATCGATCATGCCATACCCAAATACTCATCTCGCTCAAATTCTGCCATAAGGCCCCCAATAGATCCGCACCATGTGTGCATATAATCAATGAAAGACAACTTCTCGTGGCATAGAAGAGTAACTCACAGATCATTTCAGACCACGAATAAGTTCAATATCGACCGAATGGCACATCACTCAACAATAACAGTAGGGAGCCAACCAGTCAGACTCAGTGCAGAATACACATCCTAATTGGGCCTACCAATGGACCCCAAATCAACTCTGGTCACCCACAAATAGATAAATAATCCTCCGAAAGTCAACAATGACTGAATCATAGCACATACTATCATCTGGCTAGCTTCGGCCATGACTTCACAGTCCACAACCATGAAACAATCTACTCCTAAGGACTTCCAGTCTCTAAATCCATAGAACACACGGATCACCATATCTGATCCCAACTCCACTGCCGAATGTCTAACACATCTATCATACACGATCATCCCACGATAAATACTTCTATAATTCTCCTATGACATATAGAAAAATTTGAATATCAGCAGTCGATCAACCAGGAGAGTGCCGCAATACCAATGAAGTATCGATGAATCAAAACACATTGCCCCTTCTGAAATGTATACTCTCATCAGGCCATACCGATTAATAATATCATTTACCTGGTCATCTGAAACCATCCATGCTGCCTACGAATTTATGTCCTTCCCTTCAAAACTGAACTGTGACCTTGCACCTGCAAATCTCAATCCCACACAATACACCGCGTCTATCATGCCATCCTGTGAAGAGTACAAGAATCTCATAATCACTCTGAGTCACAAGCAGAATACATACCCGATCAATCATAAACCTTTCATTTGATCTCCTCCCGGAGAAAATCCCAATACACAACATATTCCTCACGCCGGCAGGAAATATACTCCTCGAAACCCATTTACACACAACCAAGCTATTATAACCGAATCTGTCCAACTCAACCCAGCCACGCAGGTCGCCAAATCCAAGAGTATTGCCACAAAGCACCTGTATAAAACCCCCCACATCATAAGCACCCAAAAGAACTGATTATATCTATTACCATGTTGTCCTATTTCTCTGAGTCCCTTCCGAATTTGTCTTCAGATTGACACTTCTCCTTGCTAAATCGCCACGCACCCCACAAACCTTAGCATAGAACCACAACGCCCTACGGCCATTAAGTAGTTGTATTCTTCTTAAGCACCTTCATAAATACCCCGACTATAACACTCACTCTGAAAATACCTTTTGTGAATTTAAAATTGTTCTTCTTACCTTCCTTATACTAAAGTGTAGAATCCATAGTCATATAGAATTTCCGTAAGTCCAGGCACCATCAAATGCAAATCTCAGATTTTATCCATGTACAAGTCAGGAGAAGTTCTCAATTGCTATATATAAATCTTGAACCCATTAGAACCTTCTAGAGAGTCCTCCACTCTGCTCAAATCTAAATTGCACCGCCCGAATGGGCCGAAATACACGTGCTCCCTTAGCTTGACCACACTTAAAAGAAGTAACCATGCCTTAACGTCACCGATCAAATTCATACTTCGTGCGTACTACATCCAACAATAACAACTCCATCATCCCATGATTTTCATATACTCATAAAGTGCAATATAACCTGCATTCAAGAATTCCTTTACTTGAGTCATCCTTGATAAGTTGGTATTTTACCCACTTATCTCTTCTTGATACTTAGGCTTTTGTATGATTTTGTTGAGAAACTAAGGCATTTATTGAGGTTTATTGGAATATTTCAGGTATCAAGTGATTTAGAAGTGATGGTGAAGAAACCAAGTGAAAACGAGTCAAAAAGAAGCTAAAATAGACAAAGGATATCTGCCTAGTGAATTACCCTTCGCGAACGCAAAGGGTTAGATGCGAATGCGAAGCATCAGGACAAGAAGCCTTTGCGAACATGAGATGTTGTACGCGACCGTGAAGAAGGAGGAAGCCAACCTTCGCGAACGCAAAGGTATAATCGCGAACGCGATGAAGCAGGAGACAAAACTTTGCAAACGCGAAGGAGATATCGCGAACGCGAAAGAAGCAGAAATCAAAACCTTCGCGAACGCGAAGTATTGTTCGCAAACGCAAAGAAGAAACTAGGCGAAAAAACTCAGCAGTTTTGGAATTTCACGATTTTGACCCCAAACCATTTAATACACGACCTAGCTCATTTATCGGAATCATATCATATATTGGAATATTTTTGGCTTATTTTCAGTCCATATCCTAGAGAGAACAAGCCTTGGAAGCTAGGGTTCTTGAACACACACTTGGGTCTTGAAGATTTGAAGTTTTTGGTTGAGAATTTCTTACTCCTTTATGCTCATTTCTTCATTTCCTTACTTTGTATTGAATATCTAAGTGTGTAGTATTTATTTCCAACACTTGAATCTTGTTTATGAAAATATTCATATTTAAAGTGTGGATTAAATACCTTGTTGTGCTTATGTATTGAATGATTTTTATTTATTATGAATCGAGTTGTTATTTCTTTAATTATTCTTGTTCGTAAATATTTCCAAAGGGATAAGCTAACCCTAGGACTCGCCCATTCACTTCGGATTAATTTTTGAAAAAGTAATTCGGGGTTGGAAAAGATTAATTAACAAGAACTTGAGGCGTTAACCCTCACTTTATAGATTCTACCCAGGGATAGGAATGAACTACTTGAAGCCATATTCGGGTGTTCTTAATCTCTTAATTGTTTTAGGGATAATTCAATTAGGAAGTCTTGTTAGTCTTCGAGAGAAGCTAATATAGAATTTATTATCCGAGGCTAATAAATAATAAACTCCTTCATATTTATAAAATTGCGAAATATATTAGATTGTTACTTGAGTGTAAATCCCGATGCACCCATGCTTGTAGCCATTGATCATTTTACTTGCTGATCATTTTACTTGCTTTCTAGGTTAGTTTACGTTTTCGCATTTAGCTATAATATTTTCTCAACTACCATTCTAAGTGTTTGACATTGCATAATAAGTGATAATTCTCTTACATTCCTAATCGCTTACATATTATTCTCTGTTGGATTTGACCCCGACTCATAGTTGGGTAAATTATATTGCATGCGGCCGTGTCCATTTACTTTTTAGTAGTAGATTTGGACGTCATCGAAATTGGCGCCGTTGCCGGGGAACAATTTGGTGTAATTTAGGTTGTTTGAGAAATAAGCGTAAGTGCTTTGGTCTAAACTTGTGAATATTTGTGTAATTATCTTTCTTAACTTGGTCTATTTTTCTTGTTTGTTTCTTGTTTATTTCCTTAATTTTGAAAAGAAAAAAAAATGGCATCATATAATGAAAATTGGCCGGATGGTAGTTGTGCATACTTTGATGACCCTTGTCCTTATTGTGGAGGACCACACTCGTGACAAAATTATTTAAATTCTCCCGGGGGTAGATTGTGCGCACAATCTCAAACCCACAAGTGGAGTATTTGTGATAAGTGTGGTCATCAAAATGGTCATTGGGATGATTGTGCTTATTTGTCCTTCCCTTCCCTAAGCCCCCGCTATGATGATTCTACTTTTTGTGATGAAAATTGTAGGGGTATGGAAGTGGAAGAAATTGAGCATGGTCAAAATGGAGAGTTTAAGCTCGTGTTAGAATGCCTACTTGAAGGAGGAAACAAAGAGCAAAATGCCTTGGAGGAGCTTTTGGAAAATAGTTTCCAAAATGATTTGGTGCTTGAAAGGTTAAACTTACAAATGGGAGAAATGTTTGAAGCTTTAGAGGTCCAAAAAGCCTCGGAAGTGAATGATAGCCAAGAACCTTCCTTAGATGTGGAAGCCGAAAATCCTTCCTCGGCACTTGATCAAAACCAAGAAGAAAGCTCAAATGCTCAAAATGAGAAAATGATGCTCATGTTGGAGGCCATTCTTGAAAATGAGGAGAAGCAAAGCTTGGCACTCGAGGACTTGAAACAAGGCTTGAATAAAAATGATGAGCACATCCGCACCTTGAAAAATCAAATGAAAATATTGGTTGAGGCTCACTATGCCCACCAACTTGAGAGTGTGGAAAGAGATCAAGAAGAGTCCGACATCGAGGAAGAAAGTGAGCTTTATTTTGAGGAATCAAGTATTGAACTTCCGCCAACCGATTCCATGAGTATTAATGATGCCAAGAAAAATATGGAATTAGAGTCAACCGGTGCAAGTGAAAATATGGTTGAAGTCGACTCTAGTTCGGGGGAAAAAGAGAATGTCAAAATCCGAGAAGATTTGCAATTTGAAGGCTTGAGGTTGCATTCCAAGCATTTTTCAACCTTGAATTGCATGGTGATATGGGAATTGAGCCGTGCGAATCCATATGGAAGTGCTAAGAATAAAAACAAGAGCCATACATTTTGCAATTTGCATATTCAAAAAGGCGAAATGACATTCCTCACATGAAAGCCAAGAAACGCAAAATGAAGAAATTAAAGTTTGGCTTGATCATTTACTTACCACCACCCCCCGTTGCTCGTGGTCACAAGCTTGATTCCAAGTTAGGTACCCAATACATATCGTCCAAATGGCGAGAAAAGTGGTAAAGTTGATCTGCGTCGTGCCACGACATTAAATGCGGCGCTTGGTGGGAGGCAACCCATCGTTTTCAAACTTTTCGGTCATTTTTGAAATTTTCTTTTTTAGAATAGCTTAGTATATTGTTTTTGACTAATCTGCCAAGTTTCACATTTTTTGGAGTTGTTTTGAGCAAGTGGCATGGTCTGGGTAGTCCAAAGTAGCTGCTAGGAAATTGCAGAAACAGGTCTTCACGTTCGCGACAGAACCTCGCGTTCGCGGCCAGTGGCATTTTCTAATTCTTCGCATTCGCGTGGTTCCACTCGCATTCATGACTGTTGGCCAGATTTACTCTTCGCGTAGGCGACCATGCCCTCACGAACGCGTAGGGTCAGGTAAGTTTTAAAATTGTTAAACACTGAAAACGAACAATTTACCCTTTTGTTCCTTTTTGGCTCAAGAACAACTCTCACTACTCCTTCACCATAATCTTCAAGTCCATAATCTTCAAGGTCATTTGCAAGGTATGTAATTTCCTATATTTTCTCTTAACTCTTTCTTCTGTTTATTGGTGTAAAACAATAGAAGAACAACCATGGTTGTTTGGTCCTTAGGGTTCAAATTTTGAGTATTAAAATGTCAAATTCGTGTGTGAAATTGGTTGTGCTTGCTGGGTGAGGTTGGTTGAGTGTGTGTGTGTGTGTGATTGTTAGTGTAAAATTTTGGGAAATATGTGTGCTGAAGTTGATTGAGAAAACGAGAAGGAAAAGAGGGCACACACACTGTTTGACGAAATGCCTGAACGAAAAATGGGCCTGTGCGAAGAAGATTACCTTCGCGAACGCGATGGTCTGCTCGCGAACACGAAGGCCAAATTCTGGGCAAAATATTTTTGACCTTCGCGAACGCGATATTACACTCGTGAACGCGAAGGTCTAAATCTGGGCAAAAAAATTTTCTCTTCGCGAACGCGAAGAACAATCATTGGCAGTCCTTAAATTGGCGAAAAATAGTAACTTTGCACAGCTCTGCCCGGGACCTTTTTCGCCCATTTCTTCGGCCTAAATACTTCCTAATACATTGTTTTAAGTGTCTATATGAACTTTTAACTTTGTTGGACTATTTTATAAGTATTTTGGGCATAAAATGGATCCGGTACACAATGAAATTGAGCAAGAACATGTCCTTGAAGCTGAATAAGAGGAACCCTTTGATCATGACCGGTTTCCATCTGCAGCATGTGAGCGGAAATATGATGAACTCTTGTCAAATACCATCGTCCGGGAAAGAGGCATAAATATGGAAAAGGTTGAAGCTAAAATGCTGGGCTTCTACACAAGATTGGTAGAAAGCAGGTGGATTTGTTTTGCCGAGCAACCAAATAATGCCAATCATATAGTAGTTTTGGAATTTTATGCAAACACCTCGTGAACCGACTTCCAAGGTACCTTAGTTACTACTGTGCGGGGTGTGCAAGTCCATTTCAGCCTTGAGATAATCAACAGAATTTATGGCCTTCCCAATGCCGATAATGAGGTCTACAGAGACAGAGCTAAAGGAGGAGGAAACCCGTGGTTAGTGGACAAATTACATGATGGGGTAACTCCAAAGTGGATGAAGTGCACAAGGGAGTCGATTCTCATGATTTCACGACCGAGGCAAAGACATGGCTCTCTATTATTTATGCAAGAGTCTTGCCTTCTACAAATGACACTGATGTGACACCAGAGAGGGCACTGATAATTGTTGCTATCATGGATGGGCTACTTGTGAACGTGGGGGAGCACATTGTTAGAGAAATCGAGAAAGCCACCCATGGGAGGTCCAAGAGCCTATTCTTCCCATCCCTGATCACTCAACTATGCTATGATGTTCGGGTGTTAAAACGCCTAGATGATGTTGAGAAAGGTCCGGGAAAGTCGATGATCCATCCTTTACCGAAAAGGGGACCCAGTGACAAGCAGAAAAAGAGGAGAAATGATGTGGCATCCTCTTCATTTAGGCAGTTCTATGAGGCCACCACCGATACCGTTGGATCCTTTGCACATGCACCAGGATCATTTGACCCCATGGGACCACTCCAGTCCGGCCCTCACACTATGCGTCACTTATCCAATCATATACATGGAGTAGATGCACACATTAGGAAGCTCATAGCTGGCCTTCCTACTGGCCCACCTGGGGCTAGCACATCTACTGGCACTGCTACCCTACTATCCCTGGATGGCGTGGTCAAAGAGAAAAAAACAATAACTGGTAAGATGGAGGCCATGAACAACAGGTTGGAAAATATGAGCCGCCGACAAGGGAAGATTGAGAAGTGGAAAAGAAATTTCAAAGAGCATGAGAAAAAGAAAAGCAAATTTTTATCCAAAATGATGCACAAGCTGAGTTCAATTTGTGGCTCACATGAATCAGAGGACGATGATGATGAGGATTTGGAGCTCAAATTTCCCACCACCTCTAGCTCCAAGTGATGCAGTTTCAGGGAGCACCTCCTTCATTTTATCTTGTTTTGTTTTGTTGCATTGAGGACAGTGCAAAACTTTAGGTTGGGGGTGACTCATTTACATGTGATGATGTAGTTGGAGCATGATTATTTTTTTTTTCTTAAAATGTGTAGATTGGTTGACGTAGTAGTTTATTAGTGATAGTTTGACATTTAATTCTAACATGTTAGCATTAATTTTTCTTGTTAGTTTTTATTTTTCATAGTAGTATTAATGAAATTCTTTGGTTTTTCTTTATACCGCAGTTTTTTTCCAAGGAACTTATTTGTGTTGAAGCGGGTGACTTTTTCCTATGTTGGATGGCGTGACAACTTTCTTAAGGGATTAGTCTTGTCTAGTTTTTTTTATTCTACTTTAATTTTATTTATTATTATTTTTAGTTAGGTTAGTAGCTAGTAGTGGATAAATTAGTTTTTGGGGGGTGATCTTGTGTCCATAAACCAACATGTGGCTTGCTTGGTGCCAACATTATTTAAACCTCGGCATATGAATTCTTGAGTTTTGAAAAAGAAAATGATTGAAGTAAAGATTATTGTCATGACTTTTAGACTCAATTTTTGGCTCTTTGATTCACTAAATAGTTTCTTAAGCTATATGTGACTTCCTTGAGATTCATTGGTTTCAATTGGATTTTGGATTTGTATTCCACTTGAGTTTTCATGTGCCATGTGTGGTGAGATTTATTGTGAAGTTCTTTTGCATCATTTGTAGTCTAGAACTTGATCGGAATGTGTTTCAAGGCGAAATCCTAGACTAACTTGGTTGGAAAAATGATGTTGGGCCTTCCTTGGATCGCTATTGTGCCTAATCTTCCTACCCTTGCATATTTTACTTAGTCAACCCCTTTTGAGACTTTAAACCTTTTCTTTGGCAACCATGTTACAAACTATCATTCTTTATTGATTTTCTTTTGGCACCCTACCTCTTTAAGTACTTTGAAGTATGAACATAGGCTAAAAGCCTAAGTTTGGGGGTGAAGGTTGGAAAAGTTATGATGTGGAAGTTGCTAAAAAGGTGAAAGGTGATATAAAAAAAAGGAAAAAAAAGAAAAAAGTGAATAAATGGAAGACTAGGTGATATAAAAAAAAATTTGAAGAAAGGGTGGAAAAGTTCTTGAAGGAAGTGTACTTTGATTGTTGAAAAATTGTAGTGCTTAGGGAGGTTTTGAGTCACTCTTACCAAATTGTGCCCTACCTTAACCAAAAGCCTAAACTACAACCCTTTTAAGTCCTAATTGATTTTGAACCAAGTTTGTCTACATTAGTGGAGAAATACATGAAGGGCAAGCCTATGGTACTACTTGTGTGCATTTGAATATCTTTGTGTGTGAGAGAGTTAATTCTTTCCATTTGATATCCCATGTATGTGTTGAATTACAATTTATGAGTTGGGGATTCTCTCTTAAAGTGTGAGGGCACATGAGGTTTGAGTTGTGGATTTAATTCCATTTTCAATTGGGAGGAATGAGCGAGGGAAGATAATTGTGATAGAGAGGCAAAATTTGAAGCTTTAGTGTCATGACTTGGTTGCTACTTTGATTAAT
The DNA here is from genome assembly GCF_000715075.1 of Nicotiana tabacum. Classification (NCBI taxonomy): domain Eukaryota; kingdom Viridiplantae; phylum Streptophyta; class Magnoliopsida; order Solanales; family Solanaceae; genus Nicotiana; species Nicotiana tabacum. The sequence goes on from NC_134083.1 coordinate 50,401,497, forward strand.
ATAGTGTATGAGCACTTGAATTGAAATAAAATTTGTGAGTAGTTGGTGATTCATATGCTTTGGATTAATTGTTGGTACCAACCGAAGCCATTAGATTGTGCTTAAGTGAACCCTTTTGACTTGCAATGATGTTTGGTATGCCATTGAGCTTGATTGGTAATTTTATTGAAGGATGTTCTTAGTTGTTGAATTGCTTGAGGACAAGCAATAGTTTAAGTTTGGGGGTTTGATAAGTTGGTATTTTACCCACTTATCTCTTCTTGATACTTAGGCTTTTGTATGATTTTGTTGAGAAACTAAGGCATTTATTGAGGTTTATTGGCATATTTTAGGTATCAAGTGATTTAGAAGTGATGGTGAAGAAACCAAGTGAAAATGAGTCAAAAAGAAGCTAAAATGGACAAAGGAGATCTGCCCAGTGAATTACCCTTCGCGAACGCGAAGGGTAGATATGAACGCAAAGCATCAGGACAAGAAGCCTTCGCGAACGCGAGATGCTGTACGCGAACGTGAAGAAGGAGGAAGCCAACCTTTGCGAACGCAAAGGTATAATCGCAAACGTGATGAAGCAGGAGACAAACCTTCGCGAACGCGAAGGAGATATCGCGAGAGCGAAAGAAGCAGAAATCAAACCTTCGCGAATGCGAAGTATTGTTCGCGAACGCGAAGAAGAAACCATTTAATACACGAAGAAGAAATTGGGCAGTTATGGAATTTCACGATTTTGACCCCAAACCATTTAATACACGACCTAGCTCATTTATCGGAATCATATCATATCTAGGAAGATTTTTGGCTTATTTTCAGTCCATATACTAGAGAGAACAAGCCTTGGAAGCTAGGATTCTTGCACACACACTTGGGTCTTGAAGATTTGAAGCTTTTGGTTGAGAATTTCTTACTCCTTTATGCTCATTTCTTCATTTCCTTGCTTTGTATTGAATATCTAAGTGTGTAGTATTTATTTCCAACACTTGATTCTTGTTTATAGAAATATTCATATTTAAAGTGTGGATTAAATACCTTGTTGTGCTTATGTATTGAACAATTTTTATTTATTATGAAGCGAGCTATTGTTTCTTTAATTATTCTTGTTCGTAAATGTTTCCAAAGGGATTAGCTAACCCTAGGACTTGCCCATTCACTTCGGATAATTTTTGAAAAAGTAATTCGGGGTTAGGAAAGATTAATTAATAAGAACTTGAGGCGTTAATTCTCACTTTATAGATTCTACATAGGGATAGGAATGAACTACATGTAGCCATAATCGGGTGGGCTTAATCTCTTTATTGTTTTAGGGATAATTCAATTAGAAAGTCTTATTAGTCTTCGAGAGAAGCTAATATAGAATTTATTATCCGAGGCTAATAAATAATAAACTCCTTCATATTTATAAAATTGCGAAATATATTGGATCGTTACTTGAGTGTAAATCCCGATGCACCCATGCTTGTAGCCATTGATCATTTTACTTGCTGATCATTTTACTTGCTTTCTAGGTTAGTTTACATTTTTGCATTTAGCTATAATATTTTCTCAACTACCATTCTAAGTGTTTGGCATTTCATAATAAGTGATAATTCTCTTACATTCCTAATCGCCTACATATTGTTCTCTGTGGGATTCGACCCCGACTCATAGTTGGGTAAATTATATTGCATACGACCGTGTCCATTTACTTTTTAGTAGTGGATTTGAACGTCATCAATCCTTGATCTAAACCTCTGCAAGTTCTAACTAATCCACAAGTATGCCCCGTACCAAAATTAAATTTAACATATAAGCATGAAATTAAATTGTCAATAGCAAGCTCCCCCACTTAGCTTTAAGCTTCAATTATATAAAATTAGAAACCGCAAGGATTTCTCCTTCTCAATTACCAAGATCTCGCACTTTTAACCCGCCAGCCTTCTCGAAGCCTTTTGTTAAGCTTTTCATGAACATTCCGAATCACCAACCACAACCACACACTCAACCTCTTACCGGGTAGCAAGTAATATTCCTCGTAAAAGCTTCATCAACATCACGCCACCGCTAACTGCTCAAAGGAGGTAACCCACCCGTGGAATTCCTTACTGACATCATCCGACGACGCTTCACTGGGTGAAACGACTACGTAATCAGTAAATTCTCTTTAGCTCATGCTCTCCCACCATTTGTATAAGTCTGCACTTTCCCTATTGACATCAACTGAAAGTTCAACAATATCTTCCGAACTTAAGTCATCTTGCGCCAGAAACGATAATCAGATCTTCATATCCCTCTTCTTTTCAAACAAACTCCTTTCTGCCATATTCAATTTTTCTTTGTATAGTAACCATCACTCCAAATAAAGTCCGTAGGCCAAATCACATTCTATCACGATTCCAAACCGTTCTACACTTTCTCAAGGCGCATGACTACCCTACCATTGAATTTATATGCTAATATGCCACTCTTACTTTGGTTAAATCATCTTCTTTAAGAGACTTCTCAACCTCTACTTCTCCTACTTGACCTGCTAGTACTTCAACCACTATGAAATACTTCCCGTCATGTCTTCCCTCATATTTTGCTGCCCTACTGTTGCATCAAATCGAAATGCATATCTGTTATGCCTGAACCAATAAAATGTTACTGACTCTAAATCTCTTCGAAGATCATCTTTCTCGATCCATCAACATCCGAAATATCCATTCGCAACCACAATTACTACACAATCACTTACTCTTCTTGAGTCCAAACTCATTGACAAGACATGAGAATTTAATTTGTCCCAAAATTTAACAACGTGAAAGATCCTTCAAAATATTTACACTCGAAACCGTACGTCACATCAAAACGAAAATCAAGCACCCAACGGCCTTCCTTTACATTTCAAGGAAACACTTCTCGTCACATTCAAATCGTCTTAACACATCCCGCAGTTACGTCATGCTCATCACAAAGCCATTCTACCGCTCATCGAGCCACAAATTCCACTCGTTGGGACATTACCGGACCTATGAGTCCAAATGTACAGATTACAACTAAATCTACCGAGCCTAAGCTGCGGTCTAACCTCGGCCTCAAGTCCTCCAAACTGGCCCATCAACAAAACACAGAATACTCATCTCGAACCCCGTTCATGGAATCACAAGCCAGCGATACAGAGTTGATACCGAGTGCTCACATGTGCACACAAATGGGTGGGAGGAATTTCAATAGTTATGTTTCAAGTTGAATCAATTCCGCCTAATAGAATACAAGAAAGTGAAATTTTCCTAAGGGTTTGGCAGCCTCTCGAAGATAAGTACAGATGTCTCCATACCGATACGCAAGACTCTACTAAACTTGCTCATGACTCGTGAGACCTATGTAACCTAGAGCTTTGACACCAACTTGTCACGACCCTAAACTCAAACCTATCATAATGGCGCATATCGATGGTACTAGGCCAACCGACTCCCAAAATACTACGATAATTCATTCAAATATATGCCAAAAGATGTCTTGTATAGCAAATTTTCATAAAATAAACAAGGGTTGAACTCAAAAATAGAAATGCGGAATGAACAACCCCAAACATCGGGTGTCACTGAGTCATGAGCAACTACTAAAAACTGGTCCGACAATAATAAGACTAACATAGTCTAGGAAAAATCCAAAATACAACTAAGGGGGAGATAAAGAAGGAGAAAATAGGGATGCGATCGCGAGGTAGCTACCTTGCTAACTCCAATGATCAGTTACAGGAATATCAGCAGCCGCTACCGTGACCAAAAATGCCTGGATCTACACAAAAGGTGCATGGAGTGACATGAGTACACCAACTCAGTAAGTAACAGAAATAAATAAAGGCTGAGAAGTAGTGACGCGCTAAATGCAAGTACCGTTCATATCACAAATATTTAGTAAAGTGCGACATGTTTTGTAACCAGAGTTTAAGTCAAATCAGCTTGTTTAAATCAAGTTCAAGTAAATCAATTAGAAATATCTTTCAACACTTCTCAAACAAGGACTCAAAGTAACTATGAGCATGGTTGATGAAATCATATATTGCCCCTCGGGGTAACATCTCTCAGTCCTCCCAATCACTCCAACTTCACAATCACTCATGCCTCACCATCACTCATGCCTCACAATCGCTCAACACTAGGCACTCGCACTCAGTAGGTACCTGCGCTCACTCGGGGTGTTCAGACTCCGGAGGGGCTCCTACAGCCCAAGCGCTATAATCTGCACGGACAACTCACGTGCTATAATATCATATCAGACTCCGCACGGACAACTCACGTGCTGAGGTACAATACCTCACAAACAGGCCCTCGTTCTCACTCAGTCATAAACCTCTCCAGTCTCTCGGGCTCTCTGAAATCAAAGAAATCAGCCCAAACAACATTAACATGATGCAACAAATAGAATAACAGACACTGAGCTATGATGCAAGAATGCATGAACATTACTGAGTACGGGATATCAACTAAAGCAGTGAGAGGACAACTAGAAATGACCTCTAAGGGTCCAAACAATATTGGCATAAGGCCTAGACATGGTATCTAGCATGATTTACAGTAAATCTTTCTAAAGCACATAAAGGGCATATAGCTACAACAGGTTGTTCAACTTTACCGTTGCTACGAGACAGAACAATTCACAAATACCCAACGGTGCACGCCCACACGCCCATCACCTAGCATGTGTGTCACCCCCAAATAGTCACATGACACAAAAATCCGGGGTTTCATACCCTCAGGACTAGATTTACAACCGTTACTTACCTCAATCCGAGAAAATCTCTACTCCGCAATGCCCTTGCCTCTCGAATAGGCCTCTGAGTGTCCCGAATCTAGCCACAAGCAGTACAATACCATTAATATATGCTAAAGGAATCAATTCCACAAGAAAACTACTAAATTAGACTCAAAGCCCGAAATCAACTCAAATCCGACCCCCGAGCCCACGTCTCGAAATCTGACAAAAGTCACAAAACCGAAAAGCCTATTCACTCATGAGTCTAACCATACAAAATTCATCAAAATCCGACATCATTTGGTCCCTCAAATACTCAAATTACACTCTCCAAAATCCCAAGCCCTAACCCCTAATTTTCACTTCAAACCCCACTAATTAGATGAGAAATCAACGGGAAAGCACCATAGCTAGGAGTATTAGAGCTCAAGCAACTTACCTCTGTGAAAAACCTTGAATCCCCTTGAAAAATCACCCCAAAAGCTCCAAAGTTCGAGTTAACAATGGTAGAAATGAGCAAAAATCACGAAGTCCTCAATTTATATAATCTGCCCAGTGAAACCGCATTTGCGGTAACCTTATCCGCTTCTGCGATGCCGCACCTGCGGAAAATCCCATCGCAGGTGCGGAACTCACTTAAAATCCTAGGTTCCACATCTGCGGCCAACATCTCGCACCTGCACATCTCCCTCTGCTTCTGCGGAGCTTGCCAATTTCCTCCTTTCCGCATTTGTGCCCCAGGTCTCGCACCTGCGGGCTCACAGATGTGACAACCTTCTCGCACCTGCGGTTCCAGTCCAACTCAACACTACCCGCATCTGCGACCTCCCATGCGCTTCTGCGGTCTCGCACCTGCGGCTCCTTCTCCGCAGGTGTGGAAAACACCAGCAACAACTGTTCTGCTACATGTTCCATGTTCCAAACCTTCCGTTAACCACCCGGAACCACCCTGAGGCCCTCGGGACCTCAACCAAACATACCAACACATCCCATGACATCATACGAACTTAGTCGAGCCTTCGAATCACTCAAAACAACATCAAAATACCAAATTACCCTCGGATTCAAGCCTAAGAACTTCTAAATTTCCAAATTCCACCAACGATGCCGAAACCTACCAAACCACGCCCGAATGACCTCAAATTTTACACAGACGTCACAAATGACACCAAGAACCTACTCCAATTTCCGGAAATCCATTCCGACCCCGATATCAAATTTTCCACTATCGACCAAAAATCACCAAATTTCCTTCTTTCGCCAATTCAAGCCTAATTCCACTACGGACCTCCAAATCACATTCCGGATGCTCTCCTATGTCAAAAATCACTTAACAGAGCTAGCGGAACAATCAAAGTTCAAATTCGACATCGTTTACACATAAGTCAATATCCAGTTGACTTTTTCAACTTAAGCTTCTACTTTAGAGACTAAGTGTCTCAATTCACTCCGAAACCACTCTGGTCCCGAACCAACTAACCCGGTATAACACAATATAGCTGAAGGACACAAAAAGAAGCAGAAATGGGGGAAACGGGGCAATAACTCTCAAAACGACCGGCCAGATCGTTACACAACATTTAACAAAAATGAATTAATATATTTAAAATAACTGGAGTCTTTCATAAAAATGTGGTAAAATCCAAAGTATAAGTGCAGAAAAATAGCCTGACATCGTGGTGTCACTGAGTCATGAGCATCTAGATATCCAGTCTAATAAAACAGTGTCTAAGTATAATGATCTAGAAAAAAAGGAAAACATAGAAGGAGAGACAAGGTATGCAGACGCCAGCAACTTCCTCGTAGTCTCTGGTACTCAATCCCGCACAAACTCAACGACCTCCGTGATCAAGCACACCTGGATCTACACATGAAGTACATGGTGTAGCATGAGAACAACCAACTCAGTAAGTAATAGAAATAAATAAGGAACTGAGAAGGTAGTGACGAGCTATACAATTACAGTTCATTTTCAATAATTCCAGTAAAGAATAGACATGCTTTCAAATCCGGTAGTTCAAATCAAATCAGTTTTTTACACTAAAAGTGCATGTAAATACAGATATAGAATATTTTAGAAATTTCATGACAATGACAGATAGCAACTAAGTGCATCAACAAATGAAAAAGCAAGTACAGCCTCTTAGGGAAACATTCACTCAACTCGTCACAACAGCTCAATCACTCGGCTTTCAGCCCTTAGTACTCACACTCAATAGGTACCTGCGCTCACTAGGGGTGTGCAGACTCTGGAGGGGCTCCTTCAGCCCAAGCACTATATCGCTGCGGCATGCAGCCCTATCCCATAATATATAAATAGCCATAAGGCTCCTTACGGCGTGCAACCCGATCCATATATATATATACATCCTAAAGGCCCGTTGCGGCGTACAACCTGATCCATATACATACAACCCTCATGCTTGTTGCGGCGTGCAACTCGATCCAAAAACATACAGCCCTCAGGCTCGTTGCGGCGTGCAACCCGATCCATATATATACCTATAGCTCATAGCTTGGCACTCAGGCCCTAACTCAGTTACCAACCTCTCCAGTCTCTCGGGATCTCAGAAATCATAAAGATCAGCCCAAACAAAATAACATAGTGTATCAACAAGAATAAAGAAGAGACTGAGATATGATGCGCAAGTAAAATCATGATTAAGTACAAGACATCAATTAGCAAATAATTCAACAAGTACGCGACCTCTGCGGGTCCCAACAGTACTATCACATAGCCTAAGCATGATTTCTAGCATGATTTGCAGTCAAATTTCTATAACACAGAGAGAACATGTAATTAACAATAGTCTATTCGACTTTACAGTCTCACGGGACAGACCAAGTCACAATCTCCCATGGTGCACGTCCACACGCCCATCATCTAGCATGTGAGTCATCTCCAAAATAGTCACATCATACCAAAATCCGAGGTTTTATACCCCGAGGACCAGATTTAAAACTATTACTTACCTCAAACTGCGCAAAATCCTACTCCGCAATGCCATTGCCCCTCGAATCAATCTCCAAAATCCCCGAATCTAGACACAAGCAATACGATATAATTAATATAAGCTAAAAGAATCAATTCCACAAGAAACACACGAAATCATAAGCCAAAATCCGAAATAGGCTCAAACCCGGCCCCCGGGCCCACGTCTCGAAATCCGATAAAAGTCACAAAATTTGAAAGCTCATTCACTCATGTGTCTAACCATACTAAATTTATCCTCCTTGGCTGCTTCTGCAGTCCCATCCCTCCTTCTGCGAGCTCGCACCTGCGGTTCCCACACCGTAGGGTTCTTGCACACACACTTGGGTCGTGAAGATTTGAAGCTTTTGGCTGAGAATTTCTTACTCCTTTATGCTCATTTCTTCATTTCCTTGCTTTGTATTATATATCTAAGTGTGTAGTATTTATTTCCAACACTTGAATCTTGTTTATGGAAATATTCATATTTCAAATGTGGATTAAATACCTTGTTGTGCTTATGTATTGAACGATTTTTATTTATTATGAAGCGAGTTGTTGTTTCTTTAATTATTCTAGTTCGTAAATGTTTCCAAAGGGATTAGCTAACCCTAGGACTTGCCCATTCACTTCGGATTAATTTTGGAAAAAGTAATTCGGGGTTGGGATAGATTAATTAACAAGAACTTGAGGCGTTAACCCTCACTTTATAGATTCTACCTAGGGATAGGAATGAACTACATGTAGCCATATTCGGGTGTGCTTAATCTCTTAATTGTTTTAGGGATAATTCAATTAGGAAGTCTTATTAGTCTTCGAGAGAAGCTAATATAGAATTTATTATCCGAGGCTAATAAATAATAAACTCCTTCATATTTATAAAATTGCGAAATATATTGGATCGTTACTTGAGTGTAAATCCCGATGCACCCATGCTTGTAGCCATTGATCATTTTACTTGCTGATCATTTTACTTGCTTTCTAGGTTAGTTTACATTTTTGCATTTAGCTATAATATTTTCTCAACTACCATTCTAAGTGTTTGGCATTGCATAATAAGTGATAATTCTCTTCCATTCCTAATCGCCTACATATTGTTCTCTGTGGGATTCGACCCCGACTCATAGTTGGGTAAATTATATTGCATGCGACCGTGTCCATTTACTTTTTAGTAGTGGATTTGAACGTCATCAATCCTTGATCTCAACCTCTGCAAGTTCTAACTAATCCACAAGTATGCCCCGTACCAAAATTAAATTTAACACATAACCATGAAATCAAATTGTCAATAGCAAGCTCCCCCAGTTAGCTTTAAGCTGCAATTATATAAAATTAGAACCCGCAAGGATTTCTCCTTCTCAATTACCTAGATCTCGCACTTTTAACCCGCCAGCCTTCTCGAAGCCTTTTGTTAAGCTTTTCATGAACATTCCGAATCACCAGCCACAGCCACACACTCAACCTCTTACCGGGTAGCAAGTAATATTCCTCGCAAAAGCTTCATCAACATCACGCCACTGCTAACTGCTCACAAGAGGTAACCCACCTGTGGAATTCCTTACCAACATCTTCCGACGACGCTTCACTGGGTGAAACGACTACGTAATCAGTAAATTCTCCTTAGATCATGCTCGCCCACCATTTGTATAAGTCTGCACTTTACCTATTGACATCAACTGAAAGTTTAACAATACCTTCCGAACTCAAGTCATCTTGCGCCAGAAACGATAATCAGATCTTCATATCCCTCTTCTTTTCAAACAAACTCCTTTCTGCCATATTCAATCTTTCTTTGTATAGCAACCATCACTCCAAATAAAGTCCGTAGGCCAAATCACATTCTATCACGATTCCAAACCGTTCTACACTTTCTCAAGGCGCATGACTACCCTACCATTGAATTTATATGCTAATATGCCACTCTTACTTTGGTTAAATCATCTTCTTTAAGAGACTTCTCAACCTCTACTTCTCCTACTTGACCTGCTAGTACTTCAACCACTATGAAATACTTCCCGTCATGTCTTCCCTCATAGTTTGCTGCCCAACTGTTGCATCAAATCGAAATGCATATCTGTCATACCTGAACCAATAAAATGTTACCGACTCTAAATCTCTTCGAAGATCATCTTTCTCGAGCCATCAACATCCGGAATACCCATTCGCAACCACAATTACTACACAATCACTTACTCTTCTTGAGTCCAAACTCATTGACAAGACATGAGAATTTAATTTGTCCCAAAATTTAACAACGTGAAAGATCCTTCAAAACATTTACACTCGAATCCGTACGTTACATCAAAACAAAAATCAAGCACCCAACGGCCTTCCTTTACATTTCAATGAAACACTTCTCGTCATATTCAAATTGTCTTAACACATCCCGCAGTTATGTCATGCTCATCACAAAGCCATTCCACCGCTCATCGAGCCACAAATTCCACTCGTAGGGACATTACCGGACATATGAGTCCAAATATACAGATTACAACTGAATCTACCGAGCCTAAGCTGCGGTCTAATCTCGGCCTCAAGTCGTCCAGACTGGCCCATCAACAAAACACAGAATACTCATCTCGAACCCCGTTCATGGAAACACAAGCCAGCGATACAGAGTTAATACCGAGCGCTCACATGTGCACACAAATGCGTGGGAGGAATTTCAATAGTTATGTTTCAAGTTGAATCAATTCCGCACGATAGAATACAAGAAAGTGAAATTTTTCTAAGGGTTCGGCAGCCTCTCGAAGATAAGTACAGACATCTCCGTACCGATCCGCAAGACTCTACTAAACCTGCACATGACTCGTGAGACCTATGTAACCTAGAGCTCTAATACCAACTTGTCACGACCCTAAACTCAAACCTATCATGATGGCGCCTATCGATGGTACTAGGCCAGCCGACTCCCAAAATACTACGATAATTCATTCAAATATATGCCAAAAGATGTCTTGTACAGCAAATTTTCATAAAATAAATAAGGGTTGAACTCAAAAATAGAAATGCGGAATAAACAGCCCCAAACATCGGGTGTCACTGAGTCATGAGCAACTACTAAAAACTGGTCCGACAATAATAAGACTAACATAGTCTGGGAAAAATCCAAAATACAACTAAGGGGGAGATAAAGAAGGAAAAACAGGGATGCGATCGCGAGGCAACTACTCTGCCAACTCCAATGATTAGCTACAGGAATATCAGCAGCCGCTACCGTGACCAAAAATGCCTGGATCTGCACATAAGGTGCAGGGAGTGACATGAGTACACCAACTCAGTAAGTAACAGAAATAAATAAAGGCTGAGAAGTAGTGACGAGCTAAATGCAAGTACCGTTCATATCACAAAAATTTAGTAAAGTGCGACATGCTTTGTAACCAGAGTTTAAGTCAAATCACCTTGTTTAAATCAAGTTCAAGTAAATCAATTAGAAATATCTTTCAACACTTCTCAAATAAGGACTCAAAGTAACTATGAGCATGGATGATGAAATCATATGTTGCCCCTCGGGCTAACATCTCTCAGTTCACCCAATCACTCCAACTTCACAATCACTCATGCCTCACCATCACTCATGCCTCACAATCGCTCGGCACTAGGCACTCACACTCAGTAGGTACCTGTGCTCACTCGGGGTGTTCAGACTCCGGAGGGGCTCCTACAGCCCAAGCGCTATAATTTGCACGGACAACTCACATGCTATAATATCATATCAGAATTCGCACGGACAACTCACGTGCTGAGGTACAATACCTCACAAACAGGCCCTCGGCCTCACTCAGTCATAAACCTCTCCAGTCTCTCGGGCTCTCTGAAATCAAAGAAATCAGCCCAAACAACATAAACATGATGCAACAAATAGAATAACACACACTAAGCTATGATGTAAGAATGCATGAACATTACTAAGTATGGGATATCCACTAAAGCAGTGAGAAGGCAGCTAGAAACGACCTCTAAGGGTCCAAACAATACTGGCATAAGGCCTGGACATGGTATCTAGTATGATTTACAGTAAATCTTTCTAAAGCACATAAAGAGCATATAGCTACAACAGGTTGTTCAACTTTACAGTTGCTACGAGACGGACCAAGTCACAAATACCCAATGGTGCACGCCCACACGCCCATCACCTAGCATGTGCGTCACTCCCAAATAGTCACATGACACAAAAATCCGGGGTTTCATACCCTCAGGACTAGATTTACAACCGTTACTTACCTCAATTCGAGCAAATCTCTACTCCGCAATGCCCTTGCCTCTTGAATAGGCCTCAGAGTGTCCCGAATTTAGCCACAAGCAGTACAATACCATTAATATATGCTAAAGGAATCAATTCCACAAGAAAACTACTAAATTAGACTCAAAGCCCGAAATTGACTCAAATTCGACCCCCGGGCCCACGTCTCGAAATCTGACAAAAGTCACAAAACCCGAAAGCCTATTCACTCATGAGTCTAACCATATAAAATTCATCAAAATCCGACATCATTTGGTCCCTCAAATACTCAAATTACACTCTCCAAAATCATAAGCCCTAACCCCCAATTTTCACTTCAAACCCCACTAATTAGATGAGAAATCAACGGGAAAGTGCCATAGCTAGGAGTATTAGAGCTCAAGAAATTTACCTCTGTGAAAAACCTTGAATCCCCTTCAAATATCACCCCAAAATCTCCAAACTCCGAGTTAAAAATGGTGGAAATGAGCAAAAGTCACGAAGTCCTCAATTTATATATTCTTCCCAGTGAAACCGCATTTGCGGTCACCTTATCCGCTTCTGCGATGCCGCACCTGCGAAAAATCCCATCGCAGGTGCGGAACTCACTTAAAATCCCAGGTTCTGCATCTGCGGCCAACATCTCGCACCTGCGCTTGCGCACCTGCGCATCTCCCTCCGCTTCTGCGGAGCTTGCCAATTTCCTCCTTTCCGCATATGCGCCCCAGGTCTCGCACCAGCGGGCTCACAGATGCGACAACCTTCTCGCACCTGCGGTTCCAGTCCAACTCAACACTGCCCGCATCTGCGACCTCCCATGCACTTCTACGGTCTCGCACCTGCGACTCCTTCTCCGCAAGTGTGGAAAACACCTGCAACAACAGTTCTGCTGCATTTTCCATGTTCCAAACCTTCCGTTTACCACCCGGAACCACCCCGAGGCCCTCGGGACCTCAACCAAACATACCAACACATCCCATGACATCATACGAACTTAGTCGAGCCTTCGAATCACTCAAAACAACATCAAAATACCAAATTACCCTAAGTTTCAAGCCTAAGAACTTCTAAATTTCCAAATTACACCAATGATGTCGAAACCTACCAAACCACGATCGAATGACCTCAAATTTTACACAGACGTCACAAATGACACCACGAACCTACTCCAATTTCCGGAAATCTATTCCGACCCCGATATGAAATTTTCCACTGTGGACCAAAAATCACCAAATTTCCTTCTTTCGCCAATTCAAGCCTAATTCCACCACGGACCTCCAAATGACATTCCGGATGCTCTCCTATGTCCAGAGCTAGCGGAACCATCAAAGTTCAAATTCGAGATCGTTTACACATAAGTCAATATCCGGTTGTCTTTTCCAACTTAAGCTTCTACTTTAGAGACTAAGTGTCTCAATTCACTCCGAAACCACTCCGGTCCTGAACCAACTAACTCGGTATAACACAATATAGCTGAAGGACACAAAAAGAAGCAGAAATGGGGGAAACAGGGCAATAACTCTCAAAACGACCGGCCGGATTGTTACACAACATTTAACAAAAATGAATTAATATATTTAAAATAACTGGAGTCTTTCATAAAAACGTGGTAAAATCCAAAGTATAAGTGCAGAAAAATAGCCTAACATCGGGGTGTCACTGAGTCATGAGCATCTAGATATCCAGTCTAATAAAACAGTGTCTAAGTATAATGATCTAGAAAAAAAGGAAAACATAGAAGGAGAGACAAGGTATGCAGACGCCAGCAACTTCCTCGTAGTCTCTGGTACTCGATCCCGCACGAACTCAACGACCTCCGTGATCAAGCACACCTGGATCTACACATGAAGTACATGGTGTAGCATGAGAACAACCAACTCAGTAAGTAATAGAAATAAATAAGGAACTGAGAAGGTAGTGACGAGCTATACAATTACAGTTCATTTTTAATAATTCCAGCAAAGAATAGACTTGCTTTCAAATCCGGTAGTTCAAATCAAATCAGTTTTATACACTAAAAGTGCATGTAAATACGGATATAGAATATTTTAGAAATTTCATGACAATGACAGATAGCAACTAAGTGCATCAACAAATGAAAAAGCAAGTACAGCCTCTTAGGGAAACATTCACTCAACTCGTCACAACAGCTCAATCACTCGGCTCTCAGCCCTTAGTACTCACACTCAATAGGTACCTGCGCTCACTAGGGGTGTGCAGACTCTGGAGGGGCTCCTTCAGCCCAAGCACTATATCGCTGCGGCATGCAGCCCTATCCCATAATATATAAATAGCCATAAGGCTCCTTGCGACGTGCAACCCGATCCATATATATACACATCCCTAAGGCCCGTTGCGGTGTACAACCCGATCCATATACATACAACCCTCATGCTTGTTGCGGCGTGCAACTCGATCCAAAAACATACATCCCTCAGGCTCGTTGCGGCGTGCAACCCGATCCATATATATACCTATAGCTCATAGCTTGGCACTCAGGCCTTAACTCAGTTACCAACCTCTCCAGTCTCTCGGGATCTCAGAAATCATAAAGATCAGCCCAAACAAAATAACATAGTGTATCAACAAGAATAAAGAAGAGACTGAGATATGATGCGCAAGTAAAATCATGATTGAGTATAAGACAGTAATTAGCAAATAATTCAACAAGTATGTAACCTCTGCAGGTCCCAACAGTACTATCACATAGCCTAAGCATGATTTCTACCATGATTTGCAGTCAAATTTCTATAACACAGAGAGAACAGGTAATTAACAATAGTCTATTCGACTTTACAGTCTCATGGGACAGACCAAGTCACAATCCTCCACGGTGCACGCCCACACGCCCATTACCTAGCATGTGCGTCACCTCCAAAATAGTCACATCATACCAAAATCCGGGGTTTTATACCCTGAGGACCAGATTTAAAACTGTTACTTACCTCAAACTGCGCAAAATCCTACTCCGCAATGCCCTTGCCCCTCGAATCAATCTCCAAAATCCCCTAATCTAGCCACAAGTAGTACGATATAATTAATATAAGCTAAAAGAATCAATTCCACAAGAAAAACACGAAATTATAAAGCCAAAATTCGAAATAGGCTCAAACCCGGCCCTCGGGCCCACGTCTCAAAATTTGATAAAAGTCACAATATCCGAAAGCCCATTCACTCACAAGTCTAACCATAATAAATTCATCAAAATTCGATATCATTTGGTCCTCCAAATCCCTAAAATCCACTCTCCAATTCTCAAGCCCTAAACCTCCAAATTGCACTTCAAAATCTTGCTAATTAGGTGGGGAAATCAGTGGGGAATCATGATTTATGATTAAAAAATGAGTACAACAAGCTTACTTCAATAATCCCCTCGAAAATCTTCTCCAAAATCGCCTAAGTCCGAGTCTCAAATGGTGAAATAAGACTAAAATCGCGAACCCTTGCTTTTAAACCTTCTGCCCAGACTTTTCGCATCTGTGGACCCACTGTCGCATCTGCGATGCTGTACCTGCGAAAAATCGATCGCAGGTGTGGATTCCACTTAAAATCCAAGATTCTGCTCCAGCAGCTTCAAGACCGCATCTGTGCGTAACGCAGGTGCGGAAACCCATCGCATTTGCGGCTAAAACTCGTACCTGCGCCCAACTGCCCACTTTTACAACAATCACAGGTGCGGGAAAATCTTCGCAACTGTGGCTTCTGCTCAACTCCTCCTTGGCCGCTTCTATAGTCCCATCCCCACTTATGCGAGCTTGCACCTGCGGTTCGCACTCCGTAGGTGCGATTACACCAGCACTTCAGCTGTCTCTCTCAAAACTAAACCAAGTCCGAAACCTCCCGAATTCCACCCGAGGCCCCCGGGACCTCAACCAAATATGCAAACAAGTCATATAACCCCACACAAACTCAGTCGAACCTTCGAATCACTCAAAACAACATCAAAATTCCGATTACACTTGGATTCAAGCCTAAAGAACTTCTAAACTTCCGAATTTCGTAAACAACACCGAAACCTACCAAACCACGTCCGCTTGATCTCAAATTTTGCACATAAATCATATTCAACATTACGGACCTATTTCAGCTTCCAAAATTGGAATCCGACCCCGATATCAAAAAGTCAACCCCCGGTCAAACTTCCTAAAAATTCAACTTTCGCCATTTCAAGCCTAAATTAGCTACAGACCTCAAATTTACAGTCCGGACACGCTCTTAAGTCCAAAATCACCCAACAGAGCTAACGGAACTGACGGAACTCCATTCCGAAGTTGTCTTCACACACTTCCGACTACGGCCAAAATCCCGAGACTTAAGCTTCTATTTTAGGGACTAAGTGTCCCAAAATACTCTGAAACCAAAAATAAGACTTCCCGACAAGTCACATAAGCAGAAACTGATACGGGAAAAATAGTAAATAGGGGATCGGGGCTAATACACTCAAAACGACCAGTTGGGTCGTTACACTAGGCATGGAGTTGCATTATTTATTTATATTAGGGATAGAGTTACCTAGGCATGGAGTTACCTTATCTATTTATATTTGGGTTGGAGTTCCCTAGGCATGGAGTTGCCTTATTTATTTATATTGGGATGGAGTTCCCTGGGCTAGATTGGCCTTGTGCAGTGATGAGTGATTGACTGTTAGTACATCACATATAGCATATATTTTGTCATGTAGATATAGATATATCATATTTCTCATATCATGGAGAAATTATCTATTTTACTTGGACTGAGTTTAACTATTGAACTTGAAAGCATGCCTACATTTCTGTACTGTTATTTCTATATTGGACCGTACCTGCTGAGCTCGTCACTACTTACAGCCCAGAGGTTAGTCTTGTTACTTATTGAGTTAGTTATACTCATACAACACCATGCAGATCTAGGTACATCCGTATACGGCAGTGGCCAGAGATGAGGACATATTTGTTGGAGAAAATCAAGGTAGCTCCTTGGCGTCTGCTGACCTTGATATCTCTTTCCTTTCAGTTATTGTACTATTCTATATTTTCAGACATTATTTTTGTCAGTGAGACTTTGTTATCATTTAGATGCTTATGTACTCAGTGACACCGGATTTTGGGAATGTATTTTATGTCAGAAATTGTGAGATTTTCTATGGAATTTAAATATTATGTTTTCAAACTTAAAAGAAATTGTGGTTTATTGAGAGTGTTGGCTTACCTAGTATTTAAATAGGTGTTATCACGACAGGTTAGGATTTTGGGTCGTGACAAGTTGGTATCAGAACCTAGGTTACATAGATCTTATGAGTCATGAGTAGGTTTAGTAGAGTTTTGCGGATTAGTACGTAGGCGTCTGTACTTATCTTCGAGAGGCTGTTGAACCCTTAGGAAAATTTCACTTTCTTGTATTCTGTCGCGAGAATTTGTTGATTTTGGAAACTAAATTTCTGTTATTCTATTCTCTCAAAGATGGTGAGGACACGTACTACCGGATCAGACGGTCAGCCACCAGTGCCACCAGTTAGGGCCGTGAGAGGCCGGGGCTGAGGTAGAGGTCGAGGTGTAGCTCGTACAGCAGTTGGAGCAGCACCACCAACACCACTAGTTGTTCCAGCTCAGGAGTAGATTCTAGATATAGCTGAGCCGACAGGACCAGCTCAGGCACCAGTTGTGCCTATTGTGATTCCTGGCCTTCATGAGGCTTTAGCTCAGATTTTGACTGTTTGCACTGGCCTTGTTCAGGTGGTTTCGGCTCAGTCCGCACCTATCACTTCTTAGAGAGGTACTCATACCCCTGTTGTCCGTACTCCAGAGCAGGTAGTGCAGGGACTTCAGATACCGGGGGCACCACCAGTCCAGCCGATTATAACTACTTAGGCCCAGGTAGGTCCTATTATGAATTATGAAAAGCAGAAGAGATTAGAGAGGTTTGGGAGACTCCATCCTCCAACTTTTAGTGGAACTGAGTTAGAGGATGCTCAAGATTTCTTGGACAGATGCCAGCAGATGCTTCGTACAGCGGGTATTCTGGAGACTAGTGGGGTCTCATTTACTACTTTTTAGCTGACTGGAGCAGCCTTCAGATGGTGGGAGACTTATGAGAGGAGCAGACCAGTTTGTGCAGCACCACTTTCATGGCATGAGTTCTCCGTATTATTTTTGGAGAAGTTTGTGCCACACACCTGTAGAGAGGAACTGCATAGACAGTTCGAGTATTTACGTCAGGAGGACATGTCCGTGACTCAGTATGAGATGCGATTTTCAAAATTGGCTCGTCATGCAGTTTTGTTAGTTCCGACTGAGAGAGAGAGGATCAGGAGGTTCATTAATGGCCTCAACCAGAAGTTTCATTTTGTTATGACTATGGGGAATGTAGCAGGTGCTAGATTCGACGAGGTGGTTGACAGTGCTCAATGGCTAGAGATGGTCCGTACTCAGGAGCGTGAGGAGAGGGAGGCCAAAAGATCTCGTGGTCCGGGTAATTCCAGCGGTGTTCCTCATGTGGGACATCCATATCATAGCAAGGGTCATTTTTTTAGGCCCACTTAGATGGCTCGTTCAGCTCATCGTGGCGCATCAACTAGCCATGTTTCATACAGTGCTCGACAAAGTCAGTCTTCTCTTGGTGCACTTCCAGCTCAGAGTTCATCTCGTGCACCATTAGTTCAGAGTTCATCTGTACCAGGTTCTTCTGGTAGTTATTCTGGTTCTCGAGGTCCACTTCAGTACTTGCTGCCATTGTTCGAGAATGGTTGTTTTGAGTGTGGAAATTTGGGTCATTTGTAGAGGAATTGTCCATCCTTTTCGGGAGGTCCAGCTCAGCAGAGGAGGCAGGTTGCGGCTCCCACACCAGTTAATTTACCACCCGCCCAGCCAGCACCGGGTGGGGCACAAACATCTAGAGGTCGCCCTAAAGGAGGAGGTCGATCAGGTGGCGATCAGGCTTGATTCTATGATTTTCCTGCCGGGCCAGATGTCGTTGCTTCAGACGCAGTGATCAAAGGTATTGTTTTAGTGTGTCATAGGGAAGCTTCTATATTATTTGACCCTGGTTCCACATATTCGTATGTTTCATCATATTTTGTTCGTTATCTGGATATGCCCCGTGAGTCCTTAGTTCCACATGTTTGTGTATCTAGGCTGGTGGGCGATACTATTATTGTGGACTGTATGTATCGGTCGTGTGTGGTAACTATTGGGGGACTAGATACTAGAGTTGATCTCTTATTGCTTAGTATGGTTGATTTCGATGTAATCTTGGGTATGAATTGGTTGTCTCCATATCATGCTATTCTGGACTGTCACGCAAAAATAGTGATGTTGGCGATACCGGGATTGCCGAAGGTTGAGTGGAAAGGTTCTCCAGATTATGTGTCCAGTAGGGTAATATCTTACTTGAAGGCTCAACGTATGGTTGGGAAGGGGTGTTTGTCATATATGGCATTTGTGAGAGATGTTGATGCAGATACTCCTACTATTGATTCAGTGCCGGTAGTGTGAGACTTTCCGAATGTATTTCCTGTAGACCTGTCAGGTATGCCACCCGACATGGATATTGATTTCGGTATTGACATGTTGTCGGGAACTCAGCCCATTTCTATTCCTCCGTCTCGTATGGCACCAGCTGAGTTGAAAGAACTAAAAGAGCAACTTCAGGAACTTCTTGATAAGGGGTTTATTAGGCCTAGTGTGTCGCTTTGGGGTGCACCGGTTCTATTTGTGAAAAAGAAAGTTGGCACTATATAGATGTTCATCGACTACAGGCAGTTGAACAAAGTTACAATCAAGAACAAGTATCCTTTGCCGCGTATTGATGATTTATTTGACTAGCTTCAAGGAGAGAGGGTATTCTCCAAAATTGATTTGAGACCTAGGTGTCACCAGTTGAAAATTCGTGACTCGGATATTCTAAAGATGGCCATCAGGACCCGTTATGGTCACTATGCATTTCTTGTGATGTCTTTTGGGCTGACCAACGCCCCAGCAACATTTATGCACATGATGAATAGTGTATTCCAGCCATATCTTCATTTATTTGTCATAGTATTTATTGATGATATCTTGGTGTACTCGCGTATCCAAGAAGAGCATGCGCAACTCTTGAGTATTGTATTACATTGGCTGAGAGAGTAGAGGAAGATCAGACTTGGCCCAGGCCATCTTCAACTATTGAGATTCGGAGTTTTCTCGGCTTGGCCGGTTATTATCGTCGCTTCGTGGAGGGATTTTTGTCTATTATATCGCCTTTGACTAAATTGACCCAGAAAGGTTCTCCATTCAAGTGGTCGGATGAGTGTGAAGAGAGCTTTCAGAAGCTCAAGACTGCCTTGACCACAACTCCAGTTTCAGGCTCTTATACAATGTATTGTGATGCTTCTCGGATCGGTATTGGGTGTGTGTTAATGCAGGAGGGTAGAGTGATTGCTTATGCTTCACACCAGTTGAAGCCATATAAAAAGAACTACCTTGTTCATGATTTAGAATTGGCAACCATTGTTCATGCATTGAAGAATTGGCAACCCTGTTCATGATTTAGAATCTCTATGGTGTATCTTTTGAGGTATTTACAGATCATCGGAGCCTTCAGCACTTACTCAAACAGAAGGATCTAAATTTGAGGTAGCGGAGATGGATGGAGCTGCTAAAGGATTATGATATTACTATTCTGTATCATCCCGGGAAGGCCAATGTAGTGGCCGATGCCTTGAGTAGGATGGCGGTGAGTATAGGTAGCCTTGCATTCATTCCTGTTAGTGAAAGGCCTCTTGCAGTTGATGATCAGGCCTTGGCTAATCAGTTCGTGAGATTAGATGTTTTGGAGCCCAGTCGGGTTCTAGCTTGTGTAGTTTCTCGGTCTTCCTTATATGACCAAATCAGAGAGCGCCATTATGATGATCCCCATTTGCTTGTCCTGAAGGACATAGTTCAACACGGTGATGCCAAAGATGTTACTATTAGAGATAATGAGGTGTTGAGGATGCAGGGTCGAATTTGTGTACCAAATGTAGATGGACTGCGTGAGTTTATTCTTGAAGAAGACCACAGTTCGCTGTATATCATTCATCCGGGTGTTGCTAAGATGTACCAGGACTTTAGATAGCACTATTGGTGGAGAAAAATGAAGAAATATGTAGTTGGGTTTGTAGCTCGGTGTTTAAATTGTCAACAAGTGAAGTACGAGCATCAGAGACCGGGCGGATTGCTTCAGAAACTTGAAATTTTGGAGTGGAAGTGGGAGCGTTTTACCATGGACTTAGTAGTTGGGCTCCCACAGACTTTGAGGAAGTTTGATGTTGTTTGGGTGATTGTGGATCAGTTGATCAAGTTTGCATTTTATTCTAGTTAGTACTACTTATTCTTCGGAGCGGTTGGCTGAGATTTATATCCGTGAGATTGTTCGCCTACACGGTATGCCAGTGTCCATCATTTCAGATCGGGGCAAGCAGTTTACATCACAGTTTTGGAGAGCAATGCAACGAGAATTAGGTACACAGGTTCAGTTGAGTACATCATTTCACCCTCAGATGGACGGACAATCCAAGCACACTATTCAGATATTCGAAGATATGCTACGCGCTTGTGTTATAGATTTTGGGGGTTCTTAGGATCAGTTTATGCCACTTGCAGAATTTGCTTACAATAATAGCTACCAATCGAGGGTTCAAATTGCTCCATATGAGGCTTTATATGGGAGACGGTGCCGGTCTCTGGTGGGTTGGTTTGAGCCGGGTGAGGCTAGCCTATTGGGTATTGATTTGGTTTAGAATGCATTGGAGAAGGTTAAATTAATTCAGGAGAAGCTTCGCATGGCGCAGTCTAGACAAAAAGAGTTATGCCGACAGGAAGGTTCGCGATGTTGATTACATGGTAGTAGAGAAGGTATTACTCCGAGTTTCGCCTATAAAGGGTGTTATGAGGTTTAGAAAGTAGGACAAGTTGAGTTCTCAGTATATTGGGCCTTTTGAAATACTTAAGAAGACTGGAGAGGTGGATTATGAACTTGCATTGCCACCTAATCTAATCAGGTGTTCATCCAATGTTTCATGTATCTATGCTCCGGAAGTATGTCAGAGATCCGTATCATGTTTTGGATTTCAGCACAGTACAGTTGGATGGTAATTTGACTTATGATGTGGAGTCGGTGGCCATTTTAGACCGGCAGGTTCAAAAGTTGAGATCAAAGAACATAGCTTCAGTGAAATTGCAGTGGAGAGGCCAGTCAGTCGGAGAAGCTACTTGGGAGAGTGAGCGGGAGACACGAAGCAAATATCCACACCTATTTGAGGCTCCAGGTATAATTCTAAACCCGTTCGAGGATAAACGTTTGTATAAGAGAGGGAGGATGTAACGACCCAGCCGGTCGTTTTAGGTATTATAGCCTCGTTGCCCCATTTACTGCTAAATTTGTTTTTTACAATTGTTATATGACTTGCCGAGGTAATTGGTTCGGGCCCGGTAAGGTTTTGTAATGAATTGAGACACTAAGTCTCCAAGATGAAAACTTAAGTTGAAAAGGTTGACTGGATGTTGACTTATGTGTAAACGACCCCAGAATAGAATTTTGATGATTCTAATAGTTCCGTATGGTGATTTTGGACTTAGGAGCGTGCCCAAAAAAATATTTGGAAGTCTGTAGTTTAATTAGACTTGAAATGGCTAAAATAGAAATTTAAGTTTGGAAGTTTGACCGGGGAGTTGAATTTTTGATATCGGGGTCAGAATCCAATTCTGGAAATTGGAATAGGTCTGTTATGTCATTTATGACTTGTGTGCATATGCGCACCCAGATGCGCGGCCGCACATATTTGAGAGTTTCTGCCTCAGGTGCGCGGCCATATGCACGGTCACTCGCCCAGGTGCACGACCACGCACGTAAGAACCCATTAAATACCCCCAAGGCCGGGTAGAGAGAGAGCTAAGTCATTTCTTTGAGCTAGGGCTTGCATATCAAGGGGAATCCGTCCAACACCTCTCTCCTATGTACCAAGGTAATGTTTTTGGAGTAATTTTGAGTTAATTACTACTCCTAAACACTTGTATTAACAAGGATTAATGTTGAAGATCCTTAGATTTTCATTTAAATCCCCAAACTGGTCAAGAACATTACAAGTTGGGATTCTCAAGAGTTTCACTATAAGATGTATGTCTACCATCTCTAACTAATCTATGGTGATTATTTATGTATGAAATATGTGTTAAAACTAATGGTATGGTGATTAAAAGCCATAAGTTCCCAATTTAAATACATAACCATTGTAGAGATTGAAAGGTGATTATTTGATAGAATTTTATTGGTTGGGTGAGAATGGTTGGTCACACATGTGATGTTAGGATTATAAGTTGTTAAAGAATGATGGTGGGATGAGTTGTTAGTAAATGATGGTAGTTGGAAGAGCTAATTCTTTGGTTAAGAAATGTATAAATGTATGCCCACTAGGTGTTTGGTAAATTGTCTAAATAGCTTAAACTATGGAATTGATTACTAATGTTGGTCCCATTGGATGTTGATATTGTAGATTGCAGTTGCTTAGCATAGTAGATCGTTGTAGTATCATTAAGGGGTGAATTTCAGTTTCGGATCGTTGGCATTGAATTGAGGAGACAAGAAGGCATTCAGAGGGTGGATACACGTGGAGTGGAATTTCCTGAGTATTGATTAGCCTGCTCGACATTGGGTTTGTCTTGTTGAGGTAAGTAACTCTTCTAATCTTGGAGTTGAGGGTATGAACCCTGAATTATACATGTTATGTGTTTGGTATTGAGGTGACGCACATGCTAGGTGACGGGCGTGTGGGCGTGCACCGTGTGAACTGTGACTCCGTTATTCCTGTGGTACTATGTAGTTACTTGAACCTATCTGAAATCATGAATATCTCTATGTACTAGAGCTATTGAGCTGAGAATCATGTTAAAATCAAGCAGAGGCTATATGCTAGTATTATTGAGACTCACAAAGGTCATATTGTTGTTGAATTTGTTTAAATTGAAATTTGAAACTCAGTCATGTTCATTCATTTCATATCATCTCTCAGTCTCTGTTGCTATTTATTTATTCATCATATCATCATTTTGGGCTGATTTTTCATGACATTATGAGCCCGAGAGACTGGAGAGATTGATGACTTGTAGAGTTTCCTTATAATAATAGCTATCAGTCAAACATTCAGATGGTTCCGTATGAGGCTTTGTATGAGAGGCGGTGCCGGTCCCCGGTGGGTTGGTTTGAGTCGGGTGAGGCTAGACTATTCAGTACTGACTTGGCTCAGGATTCTTTGGAGAAGGTTAAAGTGATTCAGGAGCGGCTTCGCATGGCGCAGTCTAGACATAAGAGTTATGCCGACAGGAAGGTCCGTGATGTTACTTACATGGTTGGGGAGAAGGTTCTGCTCAAGATTTCACCAATAAAGGGTGTGTTGAGGTTTGGGAAGAAGGAAAAGTTGAGCCCTCGGTATATTGGGCCTTTTGAGACACCTAAGAAGATTGGAGATGTGGCTTATGAACTTGCTTTGCCACTTAGTCTATCAGGTGTTCATCCAGTGTTCCATGTATCAATGCTCCGAAAGTATGTCGTAGATCCGTCTCATATTCTGGATTTTTGTACAGTACAACTGGACGGTAATTTGACTTATGATGTGGAGTCGGTGGCTATTTTAGACCGGTAGGTTCGAAAGCTGGGGTCAAAGAACATAGCATCAGTGAAGGTACAGTAGAGAGGCCAGCCAGTCGGAGAGGCTACTTGGGAGATTGAGCAGGAGATGCGGAGAAAATATCCATACCTATTTGAGACTCCAGGTATGATCCTAAACCCATTCGAGGACGAATGGTTCTTTAAGAGAGGGAGAATGTAACGAATCGGCCGGTCGTTTTGATTATTATAACCTCGTTCCTCCATTTACTGCTCAATTTATGCTTTACAATGATTTTATGACTTACCTAATTAGTTGGTTCGGGTCCGGAAGGAATTCAGAGTTAAACGAGACACTTAGTCTCATAATTGAAAATTTAAGTTAGAAAAGTTGACCGGATGTGAAATTATGTGTAAACGACCTCAGATTTGAATTTTTATGATTCTGATAGTTCCGTATGGCGATTTTGGACTTAGGAGCGTATCCAAAAAATAATTTGGAGGTCTATAGAGGAATTAGGCTTGAAATGGCGAAAGTCGAATATTTGGGAAGTTTGACCAGGGGGTTGATTTTTTGATATCGGGGTTGAAATCCAATTCTGAAATTTTTAATATGTCTGTTATATCATTTATGACTTGTGTGCAAAATTTGAGGTCAATCCGACATGATTTGATAGGTTTCGGCGTTGTTTGTAGAAATTGAAATTTTCAAAGTTCATTAGGCTTGAATTGGGGTATGATTCATGGTTTTTGCGTTGTTTGATATGATTTGAGGTTTTGACTAAGTTCGTATGATGTTATAGAACTTGTTGGTATGATTTGACAGGTCCCGAGGGGCTTGGGTGTATTTTTTTTAGGATCATTTGTTGAGAGACTAGTAAGGTTAAGAAATTTGGGAGTTTGACCATGGTCAATATCGGGTCAAGGCGACCTCTTTTCAGTGTTTTGAGTGTGCGAGCAGGTTCGCAGCGTGTTTTATGATTGAAATTCATATATGGTTTGTGTCCGGGAGGTTTCGAGTGAGTTTCAGATGGTTAACAGATCAAGATTTGGACTTAAACAGCTGCTGGAAAAATCTAGGCCATGAAAAACCGAGGTCATGAAAAAAAATTGAGGCTGGAGAAAATCAGGTAAAAAACCGAAGACTGAAGGCCGAAGATCGAAGGCAGAAAATCGAAGGCTGAGGGCCTGGGCTAAGGCTGGCAAGTGGGCCGGTCCAGGTCCGGGACCGGCCCGGGACCGCGGGCCAAACGGGCCAGGACCATTTGGTTCGGTTTTAGCGGGCCTGGTCCGGTCTCGTGGGCCGGTCCTATGATTTGGGCCCGTCAGGCCCGGGACCGTTTGGCCCACCAGGGCCCGGGACCGGCCGGGCCCTTACCCGGCCAAACGATCCCAACGGCTATTTTTTTTAAAAAAACAAATAGCCGTTGGCTATTTATAAAATAGCCATTTAACCTCCCCTCCCCCCCAACTTTGTTTTAAGCCATAAAATACGCATACTATACTATATATACATAGTATATAAGTCATATTCGATAGTATACATCTTAAGATATATATATATATATATATATATATATATATATATATATATATATATATATATATATATATATACACACACACACACACACACACACACACACACACACATCTTAAGATATATATATATATATATATATATATACACACACACTATACTATATATACATAGTATATAAGTCATATTCGATAGTATACATCTTAAGATATATATAATATATATAGTAAGATGTATATATATTATAGTATAGTATAGTATATACTATATATACAACTTAAGATATATAAGCTATATTCGATATATTCGATATATAAGCTTATATATATACTATTCTATACTATAATATATATACATCTTACTATATAAAAGCTATATTCGATTTATATACTATATATACATCTTAAGATATACTATATATACATGTATATCTACTATACTATACTATATATATATCTAGTATATCTAGTATACTATGTATATATAGTATATCTTAAGATGTATATATAGTATAGTATAGTATATATATAAGCTTATATATATATGTATATCGAATATAGCTTATATATCTTATGAGATGTATATATAGTATAGACTATAGTATAGTATGACTGTGTAGCTCGTCACTATCTTCAGTTCCATATTTATTATTGTTACTTGCTAAGTTGGTTGTACTCATACTACACCTTGCACTTCGTGTGCAGATCCAGGTGTTCCCGGACATAGAGGGTGTTGATTCTTTCGCACAGTTGATTTTTCGGAGATTCAGAGGTAGCTGCCGTGTTTCGCAGACCTTGCCTCTCCTTCCCTATCTCCTTGTTTACAGTAATTTTTCTCAGACTGTTATGGACCGTATTTTTTCCAGACTTGTATTCATATTAGATGCTCATGTACTCAGTGACACCAAATTTTGAGAGTGCTTGTATCGGTATTTGCGGGATTTGTGAGTTGTGTTTAAATATCATATTTTCAAACTTAAAAGAAATTGTGATTTATTGAGATTTTCGGCTCACCTAGTATCGAGATAGGCGCCATCATGACATGTTAGAATTTTGGGTCGTGACAAAAGCAATTGCTTGTAAGTGGGAGCAATACAAGATACGTAGAATTTTACTACTATTAAATTTGGCTTTATGGTGTTATATCATGTTTTAATTGATTTGTACAAATTATTAGTAATTCTGATCCATCTTTTCTTTAATAATATCCTTGTTTAGGCCAGGGACAACAAGTGTCCAAACTGCGCAATGAGATGTTAACAGGCAATGCTGCCTATTGTTGTTGGAACATGCGTAGCGGAAACAAGCATACAATTCAGGCATCGCAAACATGTAAACTAGACAATGATACAATTACGAGATTAGAACCACTAACCTCTTGAAAATGATGCACAAGTCCTCCTCAGAGCAAGAATCCAGGGTTGCAGTCTTCTGCTATGGTCCTAGTAAGACCTTGGACGAAATTGCTTTGAGTGGGCAAGAACAATACAACTCTAAAAGTGAGTTACTGGGTGAAAAACGTCTTCCTGATGTAGACTCGTTTTTCAGCCAAAAAAGGGCTCCAAAAACGTGTAGAATTCTTCTTGTGCAAGTAGAATCCTACTCTACCTCTTAATGATGGCTTTTCTCCCAAGTCACTTTTTACCCAAGTCAGTCCTGATTTTTACTAGGTATAGCAGGAACCACAGAAATAATGAGAGGCTACCAATTATAACATTAATTCAAGAATTTGCATGAATTAATTCTTACTATAATTAATTACAGTTTATTCCACTAAAAAACTACAATTGAATATGAATTTCGAAAATTCACTAACACTTATTTTAACTCCCCATGTTAAGATCACAAATACCAGTTAATTAAATTAAATTACTAACAATTTAATTTAATCAACTAATTAAATCCTTTATAATTCCGCTTAAACTATTTCATGTGACGGATACAAAATCCACCGGCCGGATTTTCACATGAAAACTTATAAGCTTACATAAAGGGGTATCATCAAACTCAAAACTGAGTCATGAATTCTATCAACTAATTATTATTTCACAAATGCTATTCGTTATTGTCCAATCTATTAGGCATACACTAACTATGAATAGAGTTGTACATTTTGATAAATCAAAACAATAAACAAATTATATTGATCAAAATAATTATATCAAGATTAGGAGTATAAGCTCATTTAATGAATTAGAGAAAATATTTTATATATATTCAGTACAAACACATCTTTTCTCTACTTGGTCCATTCAATATACACTAAGTATACTAGCACAAGAAGTCGGAGTAAAATCACTGCCATAATCAAGACAAATTATACTTTAATCTTGCGCTACAATCATCAAGATATTTTGCCCAATAATATCTTCGATTGTGAACATAGTTTATTAATTATGAGAACCGACAATTTAATCTTTTGTGCATGAGCTAAGACTCCATACACTAAATTGTCTACTACATAACTAAAGGACACACATGTAACAAATGATCTGTTTAAAATAGTGCTTTATTGAATTGAATAAGTCAAATAAACAATTGATCCATAAAGAATAAAACACAATACTATGTCTAAACCGCATGGTTAATAGTATATCTTAACAATCTCTCACTTAGACTCATAACCATGCGCCTACAATTCTAATACCCATTCCTTCTACATGCTTGTAAAAAATCTTCTGTGGCAAGCTCTTGGTAAACGGGTCTACCAGATTGTCCTCTGATGCAATCTTCAACACTCTTGCATCACCCCTCTGAGTTATGCCCCGAATTAAATAATATTTATGCTCAATATGCTTGCTCATTTTATGGCTTCTTGGTTCCTTCGAGTTTTTAACTGCACCACTATTGTCACAATAAAGTACAATTGGTTCTTGAACCAAAGGAACTAAATTAAGCTCTTTTAGAAAGTTCCCGAGCCAAACAACCTCTTTAGCTGCCTCAGATGCAGCCACATATTCAGTTTCTATGGTGGAATCAGCAACACACGATTTCTTGATACTCCTCCAACTTATGGCTCCACCTCCTAAGATAAAAACATATCCTGAGGTAGATTTTCTAGAATCTCTATCTAACTGAAAATCTGAATCAGTATAGCCAATGAAGGTACAAGATCACCTGAGTGATAAACCAACATATAATCCCTAGTCCTTTTCAGGTACTTGATTATATGTTTAACAGCAGTCCAGTGTTCTCGTCCAGGATTAGACTGAAATTTACTAACCATGCCGACAACAAAGCAGATATCAGGTCTAGTACATAGCATGGCATACATGAGACTCCCTATAGCAGAAGCATAAGGGATCGCCTTCATCTTTTCTATCTCATCAGTCGTTTTTGGGGACTGATCTTTTGACAGAGAGATTCCATGCCTAATAGGGAGAAAACCTTTCTTGGAATCTTGCATGCTAAACCTGGTGAGAATATTATCAATATAAAGTGCTTGGGATAAGCCTAATATCCTTCGCTTGTGATCTCGCATAAGCCTGATCTCAAGGATATATGCCGCTTGTCCCAAGTCTTTCATATCAAAACGCGAGGACAACCATTCCTTTACTGAATTCAACATGCTCACATTATTTTCCTATGAGCAAAATATCATCTACGTACAAAACCAATAATGTAACTTTATCTTCATCCCACTTCTTATAGACACAAGACTCATTTTCACATTGATCAAAACTGAAGGTTTTAATCGATGTGTCAAAGCAAGTATTCCATGCTCTAGAATCTTGTTCCAATCCATAAATGGATTTCTTTAATTTACATAACATGTTCCCATTGCCACTTTTTATGAAACCAACTGGTTGTGTCATATAGATGCACTCATCAAGAATTCCATTAACAAAAGTCGTCTTGACATCCATTTGCCAAATCTCATAATCGTAATGAGCAGCAATGGATAAGAGAATCATAATGGATTTAAGCATGGTTACTGGTGAAAAAGTTTCCTCATAATCGATCCCTTCTTTTTGAGTAAACCCTTTTGCAACAAGCCTAGCTTTAAATGTTTGCACGTTTCCATCCACTCCTCTCTTTTTCTTATAGATCCATCTACAACCAATAGGTTTGATTCCAGTAGGTGGTTCAACAAGATCCTAGACATGATTGGAGTACATGGACTCAATTTCAGATTTCATAGCAGCAACCCATTTATCAGCATCTGTATCCTGTAGAGCTTCGTCGTAATTAAGAGGTTCTATATTAGGCTCTTCAGGGATTCTATCATAAGATTCTCTGAAGAGCGCAAATCGGAGAGGTTTTTTAATAATTCTCCCATTACGACTAGTCACTACAGGTGCAGTTTGATTTTGTTGTTAAATCACAACATCATTTTCCTGAACTGAAGCCTCAATGTTATCCTCCACACCTTGTGGTGCTGGGATATCATTAACTTTTTTCTGAAGTGCAGGCTGCACAACAATTTTAGTTTACTTAACAATCTGAGGTTGCTCAACATTGCTCCCACTACTTTAGGGTAGTGAGATGTCAGGCAATTGCTCTTGTGTGTTCTGCTACCTATTGACATTTCTCCCACTACGATAATGTAGTGGTATGTCAATACTGACTTCCGGGATACGTTCCAGAGATGAGTCATTAGTTATTCCATTACTTAATTCATGTAAAACTAGTTTACTTCTAGGAATATAGTTCATTAAATAGTCCTCTTCTAAACATCTGGCATTTGTCATAACAATTACCTTCTTTTCTTTGGGACAATATGTCACGACCCAATTTCCCCTCCGTTGGGTATCGTGATGGCACCTAGTCTTAGGGATTAGGTAAGCCTAACATTCTCTGAACACCAACAATAATTAAATAACATCTAACAATTTAAAATGGAAATTCTTAAAAAAATTTACAATTTCCAAAATCGGTAGTACAAGTCATAAGCTCTACAGAGTTTGCTACAATTCTTCTAAATGCAACTGTTTGAAATAAAGTAAACAGTGTGAATACAAATCAGAAGGTGACTCCGAAGCCTGCGAACGCAGCGGCAGGTTTACCTTGAGTTTCCACAACAGCAATCCGTACGGCTAGCTAATGCTCAACGTACTTCGAAATACCTGGATCTGCACAAAAATGTGTAGAAGTGTAGTATGAGTACACCACGGCGGTACCCAGCAAGTATCAAGACTAACCTCAGTGGAGTAGTGATGAGGAACAGTCAAGACACCTACTGGACTAAATGACCTGACCAAAATATAAGTATAGAAACAACAGAGTATAATATCTACATAAAGGCTACGCGATATGACTAACAATACAGTAATTGCAAAAGGAAAGGACAACAACAAGTATCAGCGGAATACCATAACAATGACACAGAAGGGTGAACGTAAACACAACCTAAATCCAAAATAACAGATACAGCAAGAACAAATAATAACTCAGCAACAACGACCACTTTCACATTAGGTTTTAGTCAACAAACTCCACGAGGTACCGAACCTCGGACAAATCACAACTCACGGGTCTCAATACCTGAACCCTAACACTTGGCATCATGTGCCCTCATTACACCTCATAACTGAACTGACGACTCGCGTGCCAAATAGAGCCATTCTCACATAGAAGGCAAGTAAGCAAGGGTGTGCATCTATACTCAATAATATCAAGAAAACCTCTTATCTGATAAGGGTGCTTAACTATGTGTATACTTGTGCAAGTGTCCTAACATAGTTCATACCAGCTAGTCAGCATAAGGGAAAGAATGGACAGCACATAAAATGTTTTCTCACAACTTTTACAAGATAAGGCTCACACAGATAAGTGTACCACTACACAAATATCAACAACAAGAATCCCCCGGGCCATCACAAATCATCATACATCAATCCCTGACATAACCCACCTTGTCTCGCCATGTGTGCAATAGTAAAGTAAATGCCCGCCTTGTCTCGCCACATGCGTGTTACACCCCTTATTTTTGTACATGAAAGTATGCCATAAGTGAATTGATGAAAGCTCGGGAATGAGATGTTACATCCCGCATTTTCGGACGTTAAGGTTTCGTCGTAAAGTTAATCGACGCAAGCTCGGGAATGAGATTATTTTGAGGTTACAAGTATTATGCTATTTCAAACAAGGCATAAGTAAATTCGTAAAGGTGAGAGGGTAAGCAAATCGAAGAAAATAAATTTCGTCGAAGTTTGACATTTTGGGATAAAATATGGCCCGAGCTAAAATACCCGGTATTTATGGACTAGTACCATACAAGGTACCACATGGCCATGATAGTGAGGTGTATAAGGTATGCTAAAAATGAGCAATATTTTAAGTAATTTGGGATAATTCTTAAGTATGTGGGTAATTGGTTAATTATTGATTAGTGGGAGATTAACTAGTTAATTAAGGATTATTGGGTAATTAATTAAGACTTTGAGGATAAGGCTTAAGGGTCCAAAACGTTGCAACCACCCCCTTAACAATAATATGACTCTTAAAAGGTCTTGCAAGATGTCAAATTTTGAATATTTAAGTGGTTAGTCACCACTTGAAGTGGGCCCACATTCCATTCAAGCTCACTTTAAGATTTGAGACCATTTGGCTTCATTTTAGTCTCTTAAAAATTCCAGGAGATGCAAACTAATTGTTCTTTCCATAAGGAACTTGCAGTAGACCAGAATTGAAGAAAACCATAATACTTTCATACCCCCAGTACCAAATTACCGCAATGGAGAAATTAGTAGGCGTTGGATTTATGTTACTATTGTGAAATTTGGCAATATTAAGGAAGTACGGTGTAATCTTTCTCAAGAGAATCAACTCAGGTATGTTAAGGCTATCCCTTCTTTCTTTTGGCATGATGTATACGACACAAACGAAACGAGCAAATGCACAATTTTCATAAATGACTCTATTCATAGAAGTATTAGAGATGCCTATGTTCTTGAATTCCCATATGTCTCATTGTTCTATCATCTGTTCATGGGTCTCAGAAAAATACGTATTTGATAAAGTTTATCCGAAAGACATATTGATTTTTATGATATTCCGAGAAATCTTATTAACGTATTTCTTATCCATTTCATGCATTTATACATGTACATTGACCTATGACCATATGGCGTTATATACACGTATATATGTATATTATATTTATATGGGATATGGGAAAAAGGTTACGGCGTTATATACGCACCACTACATGATCAGCTGGTATACGTTGATGATTTTGCCCATAGTGGCCGAGATGATATGATGGGATGCCCTCAGAGGCCTGATGATGTTATGAAACATGTACCTATACACGACATGACATTCATACGCATATGCATGATGCTATAATTATTTCATGATTTACAGAGTTATCCAGACTTATAGGTTGAGTCATTTACTCTATATTTCTTCCATGTCTATTATGTACTTATTTATGTGCCTTACATACTCGGTACATTATTCGTACTGACGTCCTTTTTTCCTGGGGACACTAAGTTTCATACCCGCAGGTCCTGATAGACAGGTCGAGAGTCCTCCAAGTAGGCAATCGGCTCAACGGAAGGTGTTGGTGCACTCCATTTGTTCCGAAGTTGCTTATGTGGTTAGTATGATTAGGACATGTACTGATTAGTATGGCGGGGCCCTGTCCCGACCTTTATGATATTTATGTACTCTTAGAGGCTTGTAGATATATGTCATGTACGTGAAAGATTGTACGGCCTTGTCGGCCTATGTTTTGAGTTTATAAATGATCATGTTGGCCTATTAGGCCCGTATGTCACATGTATATGATGATGTAATAAGAAAGATACATTACGTTGGCACTCGGTTGAGTAAGGTACCGGGTGCCCGTCGCGGCCCATCGATTTGGGTCATGACAAAAGTGGCATCAGAGCAGTTCTGTCCTAGGGAGTCTACAAGCCGTGTCTAGTAGAGTCTTGTTTATGGGTGTGTTGTGCACCACACTTATAAACCGGAGGCTGCAGGGAATTTAGGACTGTCACTCTTTCTTCTTACTCTAGATCGTGTGGTAGAGCCCAGTTGTAAGAACTCAATTTTCCAAACTCTATCTTATTCATAATACGACAATGCCTACATCCAGAAAGACGATTGGTAAGGGATATAGCTGTGGAAGAGTTGAGTCAGAGGAACTCGATTTTTGCGTCATGCTTATGATGGATAAAGATGAGGTATTCAGCATATCACGTGTATACTAAGATGTGTAAGCTTCTTGATAAGGATCCTTAAGGCAAGATCCACTCTTATGGTAAAAAGCAATGAAATAATCAGAAGGTACAAGTTTCAACAAGTAAAAGAAGCAAGATGAAGAAGGGTACGAGGTACCCACTTAATAAATATTATCATTATTCAGGAAGGGAGATATAAGCATTTTGAGTTACCTTCAACAGTTACAGATGTATGTACAATCAGCTACACCGATCTCAGTTATGCCCTATGGGAGCTAACAGACATAGTTTAAGAGAAGGGCAGGTTATCAGGATCCGGTTGGGGATAGAGTAACCTGAAATAGTGGATGGATTGGTAGAGTTAGTTGACATTTCCGAAGGATAGTGCAAATATGGTAATGGATCTCTTTGTGAGACACCTCGATGGTGCACCCTAAAATAGTACAGCTAGATATGAGAACTACAAAGATAAGCACTGGAAGCCTAGATGGGATAAATATTATCTTAGTGTGGCTCCCATCCCTGGTAGAAAGAGAATGTTAGGCAATTCTAGGAGCCAGTGGATGGAGCAAGAGGGGCTAAAAGCAAAAGAATGTTTTGTTCGAATTTTCAGAATAAAGTAATAGGCAAAAATGTTAGCAGGAAAATAAGAAGAGAGTTAATGGAGCAGTATGAGTAAAATGTGGTACATGGATGACAACGATAGATCAAAAAAATGATAGTATTACAGAGTCTATAGTCAAGTGAAGGAAAAAACGAGAGGTGACAGGCCTTGAGACAACAAAAGAGTATAGGCCATACAGTCACATC
The DNA here is from genome assembly GCF_000715075.1 of Nicotiana tabacum. NCBI lineage: Eukaryota > Viridiplantae > Streptophyta > Magnoliopsida > Solanales > Solanaceae > Nicotiana > Nicotiana tabacum. Next base: position 50,436,475 of record NC_134083.1, read on the forward strand.
CTCATTTCGAGAAATAAATTCGTGACTCTAACATGATTACCAGAAGGAAAAAGTTATATCCCAGAGTAACAAAACAATCAGTATGGGCAGGTGAATGAGATAAACTAAACATGAATTAGGGACTGAGTGATTTGATAATAGTAAGCATCATGAGAATTTCAGATTGCGTTCCAGCAATAATAGAATGGACAACAGAAGAAGATTCATGAGAAATTCAGAGGATGGTTATTCAGCAAGACGCTTCCTAAAGCAAGAAATGTGAGCAAAGTTAAGCTTGAGGGACTGTGTGTGCCAGTTACACTAGGTGTCTCCCTCATGAGTAAGGAATTTTGTTATCCTTGGTACAGAAAGATTACCGCAAGGCAAGCAAGGGTCATCGATGATATGAAAAGATGCCAAAGAGGAAAAGGTAAAATATCTATAGGTAGATCCTTGTGGCTCCAACTCTTAGTACTCCCCTAAACTGGGGAATATGGGTGATATGGCATTAAGTCGGAATTAAGTTGTTCTAGTAACTATGGAATAGTGAAGGAAGAATGCGGAAAAAAAAATGAGAAAGGAATGGGATTGCACTTATCCAAATCCTACGGATACGCTACGATTCCAGAACATTATGCAAGAATGACGTCAAGAAGAGGAAGTAAGGGTTCCGTCCCGGGATATTTTTGATAAATAAGGAGCCAGTGCGAGACATAAGTTAAGATAAAAGAAATAACCCAAGAAAGATCACGTGGAATATTGATATGAGAATGGGCCAACGAATAGTTAGTAGTTGATTCAGGAATAGCCTAGTTATGGCTAGACAAGAGGTTACAGACAAATCAACAGATCGTGCAAGATAAACATAGTAAACCCCAACAGGGGAATTCAGTCTCGCACATACGACATCGTGACCCTTGAGAAGTATTCTGATAGGAGTTAGGATAGTTAAAGGTACCGTGTGAGTGTTACGGGAATAAAAGAGAGTGCCACTGGGCAGACAGTCAAAACTTCAGTTCAGGAGTAACCGTACAAGCACTTAAGAGTGGAGGTAAGTAACTAAGGGATTTTATAGGTGAGTACGAACATCAAGAATTCCATTGGGTATACGATGTAATAAGCTCGCAGCTTTACCAGAGCCAGAAGGTATCCCTAGGTACTACAACAAAAGATTTTCTAAGAAAATAAGGAAGAAGGCTCCAACCTAAGCTCAGTAACCTAAAGAGGGAATGGTTTTATACAAGAGTCTCACAACGACATTGTACGCACTCCATCAGAAGGCGGCACCTATTGTGGCCAATGAATAGGAAGTAAAATCAAAAGTAATACTCGAAATCATATGAGTTACACGAAAGTTCTGGCATGCATGGGAACTAAGATAAGCTAAGTATACACGCAACAAGGAAACAGGAAGACCAGGAAAAGTAATAGCTTACATTTAAAGAAAGCTGAGAAGGAATGAAAGGACTTATTCAATCAATGATCCAGAGTTGGTTACGTTATGAACGCACTTAAGCGTTCAGAGTATTTTTCATGCAGCATATATGTCGACAATTATACAGCCGTAGAAGATTCTGGTTTAAGTTAAATGAAAGAATTGAGCCCAGGTCATAGACAAAGGATTGAGTTGTTAAAAGATTGTATCATGGATATTCCATAGCGCCCACGAAAGGCTAAAAGTATAATAACTAACACCATGAGCCGCAGATCGGAAGATAGCTTAAGCCTACATAAAGGTTGATCAGAGGAAAGAGGAAACTAAAGAATTACATCACCCAAGTAAATCAAGAGTTTGATTATTGGACCCAGGAAATTATGGACATCGTGATTAAGAACATTGCAGAATCACTCTTAATATCATAGGTGCAAGAGAGATAGTGCAACAACCATATTCTATAACGGCCCTACGATAAAGCCGGTTAGAAAAGTACCAACCTCATAAGAAGTCTGTATGAAGCTCTCACCAAATTATGTATACACCAGATGTGCAAGTATTATAATAAAGCCTCAAGTTATGGATGTGAATTATACCTATGTGAAAGGAAAATCATGAAAGAGATACAAGACGTGATGCAAGATTTTAAGGTAAGTAAGGTAAAGGTCAACAAAGTATGCGATACTCAAATGTAGGAGGTTGTGAATAGTCCATACTTGGGATAGAAGGATAAAAGCGCGGGGATTTAGTATCCAAGAATGATAGTGGCGGCGTCAGTGGCATGTCTTCCAGCCTATGGTTTCCAGGTATCGAGGAGGCTAATTAAGAAAGTAAAGAAGAGTTAGAGACGATGTGATGTCGCGCTTGATGTTCCAATGACACAAGGAAATCTATGACGCAAGCAAGTTGAACGAAGGTTGCGAGTAGTATAAATAGATATATGTAGGACGCAAGCTAAAGTATGGTAAAGCAACAAGGTTTTAGAAAGACAGGAATAAGGACAAGAAAGGGCGAATGAGGAGGTGACGAGAAACAGGTAAGTTCTCGAGATTAAGCCCGTGAATACAAAAGAGCTAATGATCTCTCTAAGTTATAGCATGTTCAGTATAGCCTGAATAAACTCAAGGGAGTCTAAGACTAATAGCATTTGAAAGAGATGGAATGTTGCCCTGATAGTACAATGAGGGTGTAATTGTGATGGATAAAGGATGGCGTTTAGGCCTTCGAGTGAGTAAAGATTTGAAGAGGATTTCATGGATTGTACGAGATTAAAATACCCACGTAAGTGAATTACATTGGGATGCTATAAAATACGGTCATTGAAGTACAGTATCACCCCTAAGTGGATTAGGAAAATCACTTCAAATATTCCTCGATGCAACATAAGCCCTAGTGGCAAGGTATGACGTAAGAAGTTTCAAGTTATCAGTGGTATATTGTAAATTAATATTGAGGTGAATTAACAATGGATGGACAAAAGTCACAAAGTATGAGATGAGATTAGGCCGCCATTCTTAAGATGAACAGTAATGAGGAAGCATTAAATGACTTAGATTTATACGTATAGGATAAGCAACGAAAGTAACCTGGAGTTCGGTAGCAGCCCCCAGTAACGATAAATCAAATAAGAGTTATGGCAGTAAAGTCATACGAATGGATAAATGGATCTATGACAAAAGGTAGTAATAGTTACGAGATTAGAAAGGTTTGGACCACAAGTCGTGGTATGAGAAAGAGGACTAAAGGGGGGAATACCCTAGACTTTAGAATTATTCACAGAACAGTTGCCTAGATGGCAAGGAGAGTACTAAAGTATTCGAAAGGCATAAGTTATGAAAATGATAAGTGCATCAGTCAACATTCGAGGACGAATGTTCCAAAGGGGGGAATGATGTTACACCCCATGTTTTTGTACATGAAAGTATGCCATAAGTGAATTGATGAAAGCTCGGGAATGAGATGTTACATCCCGCATTTTCGGACGTTAAGGTTTCGTCATAAAGTTAATCGATGCAAGCTCGGGAATGAGATTATTTTGAGGTTATAAGTATTATGCTATTTCAAACAAGGCATAAGTAAATTCGTAAAGGTGAGAGGGTAAGCAAATCGAAGAAAATAAATTTCATCGAAGTTTGATATTTTGGGATAAAATATAGCCCGAGCTAAAATATCCGGTATTTATGGACTAGTACCATACAAGGTACCACATGGCCATGATAATGAGGTGTATAAGGTATGCTAAAAATGAGCAATATTTTAAGTAATTTGGGATAATTCTTAATCATGTGGATAATTGGTTAAATATTGATTAGTGGGAGATTAACTAATTAATTAAGGATTAGTGGGTAATTAATTAAGACTTTGGGGATAAGGCTTAAGGGTCCAAAACATGGCATCCAACCCCTTAACAATAATATGACTCTTAAAAAGTCTTGCAAGATGTCAAATTTTGAAGATTTAAGTGGTTAGTCACCACTTAAAGTGGGCCCACATTCCATTCAAGCTCACTTTAAGATTTGAGACCATTTGGCGTCATTTTAGTCTCTTAAAAATTCCAGGAGAAGCAAACTAATTGTTCTTTCCATAAGGAACTTGCAGTAGACTATAATTGAAGAAACCCATAATACTTTCATACCCCAGTACCAAATTACCACGATGGAGCAATTAGTAGGCGTTGGATTTATGTTACTCTTGTGAAATTTGCAATATTAAGGAAGTACGGTGTAATCTTTCTCAAGAGAATCGACTCAGGTATGTTAAGGCTATCCCTTCTTTCTTTTGGCATGATCTATACGACACAAACGAAACGAGCAAATGCACAATTCCCATAAATGACTCTATTCATAGAAGTATTAGAGATGCCCATGTTCTTCAATTACCATATGACTCATTGTTCTATCGTCTGTTCATGGGTCTCAGAAAAATACGTATTTGATAAAGTTTATCCGAAAGGCATATTGATTTTTATGACATTCCGAAAAAATCTTATTAACGTATTTCTTATGCATTTCATGCATTTATACATGTACATTGACCCATGACCAGATGGCGTTATATACGTGTATATATGTATATTATATGTATATGGAATATGGGAAAAGGTTATGTTATATACGATCCACCACCTGATCAGCTGGTATACGTTGATGATTTTGCCCACAGTGGCCGAGATGATATGATGGGATGCCCTCAGAGGCCTGATGATGTTATGAAACATGTACCTATGCACGACATGACATTCATACGCATATGCATGACGCTATAATTATTTCATGATTTACAGAGTTATCCAGACTTATAGGTTGAGTCATTTACTCTATATTTCTTCCATGTCTATTATGTACTTATTTATGTGCCTTACATACTCGGTACATTATTCGTACTGACGTCCCTTTTTCCTGGGGACGCTGTGTTTCATGTTGCAGGTCCTGATAGACAGGTCGAGAGTCCTCCAAGTAGGCTATCGGCTCAGCGAAAGGTGTTGGTGTGCTCCATTTGCTCTGGAGTTGCTTATGTGGTTAATATGATTAGGACATGTACTGATTAGTATGGCAGGGCCCTGTCCCGATCTTTATGACATTTATGTACTCTTAGAGGCTTGTAGACATATGTCGTGTACGTGTAAGATTGTACGACCTTGTGTGGCCTATGTTTTGAGTTTATAAATGATAATGTTGGCCTATTAGGCTCGTATGTCACATGTATATGATGATGTAATAAGAAAGATACGTTACGTTAGTACTCGATTGAGTAAGGTACCGGGTGCCCGTCGTGGCCCATCGGTTTGGGTCATGACAATGCGCAACCCCCCCCCCCACACACACACACATATCTATATATATATATATCCCGCCTTGTCACGCCGCATGTGCAAATATCAATAGTAACAATAGCACGACAGAAACCTCGTGCAACCCCATAACAAAGAGATGTCAACAAAGGGAACTCCCGAGATACCGTCTCATAGTCCCAAAAGTAAATGCTCAACAAGGGATCTCCCGAGGTACGGCCTCGTAGTCCCAAAAGTAAATATGCAAGACAGGGGGATCTCCCGAGGTACCGCCTCGTAGTCCCAAAGTAAATATGCAAGAACAACAAGTACAACAGCAACAATAACACTAATACAAGGGTACGACAAATAAATCAACTCAGAAATTCTAGAACTCAAAGGAACGGAGGAATTAATTCACAAGGAGTGGCCACAATAGAGAATGCTAGTCATAATAAGAACAACTCAACAAGAAAGGAAATATTATGTAATAACGGTCCACAATGTACAGTTCGACGACGAGGGAGCTAACACAAGGCGAATAATTCCAAATAAGGACAAGTCAACTAAAATATAGGATATCTAACTTCTTTTAAGGTTGGCAATTAAGAAAGAGATACAACAAATTCAATTAGGGATAAGCAGCAGAAAGATAATCATAGCCTTAATTAAGGATGAACAATTATAAAAGAGATAATTATAACTTCAAATAAAGATAAATAGTTAGGGGAAAGATAACATGGCAATAGAAGAGATAACAATTTCAGTTAAGGTACAGATGACTCAAATAAGCATCAAGGGCGGATCATGAAGCAATTAATTCTAATTAAAACAGGTAGAGGTGAAACTAGTAATTTAGAAACGTAACCATAACGAGAACAACTGCATATGCAGTGAATGCAAGGACCTAAGAACCCTAAAAGGCCAACTTTCCACAAATACGTCTAAGCACATACTCGTCACCTCACGTACACGGACTACAATTAGCATAGAAGACTCAAATCCTAAAGGGTAGTTCCCCCACACGAAGTTAGGCAAGATACTTACCTCAAAGAAGACAGACTGATACTCTAAAATAAACTTCTCGAGTGAAATGACCTCCGGGCAGCTCAAATCTAACCAAAATAACTTCAAAGCACAAATAAAACTCATAAGAAACTATTTCGGATCATAAAGCCTCAATCTTTATCAAAATCTAAAAATCGACCCAAACGTCAACCCCTGGGCCCGCACCTCGAAACCTTGAAAACTTTGACAAAACCCGAACACTCATTACGATACGAGTTCAACCATACTAAAATTATCAAATTCTGATACCATTTCGTCCCTAAAATCATGATTTTTCATTTTGGAATTTTTCTTCAAAAACCTCCATTTTTCTCAACTCAAAACACAATTTAAATGATAAAAATGAAGATAAAATCATGGAATATATTAAATTCTAGGTAAAGAACAATTACGCAATCGTTTTGCTTGAAAAAACCCACAAGGAAGCTCCCAAAACCAAAGTCTAAAACTCAAAATATGAAGAAAATGGCCAAACCCTCGACTTAAATGATTCTGCCAAGATTTCTGCATCTGCAGACAAGGAGGCGCACCTGCGCATACGCATTTGTGAGAAAGAGTCTGCATCTGCGAACTCAGCTAGCCAGGACTGGAACCGCATCTGCGGACTACAGCCGCACCAGCGGCACCGCAGAAGCGCAACGGGGAAATGCAGAAACGAGCTTCTTCGCAGGTGTGATCGCTGGACCGCAAAAACGGCCTTCGAACCTACGTGCCGGCCTCCACAGAAGCGAGCGAGCCTCCAGGCCACCATGACCGCAGAAGCGACCAGGCTCACGCAGAAGCGGAGCCGCACCTGCACTCCAAAGCATCGCAGCAGCGAAACCACCAGAACCAGACCTGTTCAAAACCATGAAAAATATTCGAAACTCGTCTGAAACACACCCGCCCCCCCGGGACCCCGTCCAAGCATACCAATAAGTTCCATACCCTAATTTGGACTCGGTCGAGGTCTCAAATCGCATCAAACAATGTCGAAACTACGAATCACCCTCCAATCCAAACTTAATGAACTTGAAACTTCAAATTTCTACAACTGATGCCGAAACTTATCAAACCACGTCTGATTGACCCCAAATTTTGCACACAAGTCATATTCAACATTATGGACCTATTCTAACTTCCAGAATTGGATTCCGACCCCGATATCAAAAAGTCCACTACCGGTCAAAATCTCCAAATATTCGACTTTTGCCATTTCAAGCCTAAATGGGCTACAGACCTCCAAAACACAATCCGGGCACGCCCCTAAGTCCAAAATCACCCAATGGAGCTGACGGAACCAACGAAACTCCATTCCAGGGTTGTTTTCACACAGTTCCGACTACGGTCAAAATCTTAAGGCTTAAGCTTCCGTTTTAGGGACTAAGTGTCACAAATCACTCTAAATCATCCGGTAATTGAATTCAACCACGCACTCAAGTCAATACACATAATACGAAGTTGCTCAGGGCCTTATGCCGCCGAACAAGACTTGAATTCTCAAAATGATCGGCTGGATCGTTACACAATAAAATAAACCTCTTTTAGTTCATTTTGGATATCCAATAAAAATGCAAACTTCTGTTCTCGATTCCAATTTATCCTCTATCCCTTTCAACGCATGTTTTGGACAACCCCAAACCCGAATGTGCCATAAACTTGGCTTGCGCCCAGTCCACAATTCAGCTGGGGTTGAAGGCACTGATTTAGAAGGAACCAAATTTAGAATGTAATTTGTTGTTTCTAAGGCATATCACCAAAAGGAAAAAGTCAAATTAGAATAATGTAACATTGATCTAATCATTTCCAAAAGGGTTCTGTTTCTTCTTTCTGCCACACCATTTTATTGTGGTGTTCCTGGGGAGGATAATTAAGATGTAATTCCATAATCTGATAAGTATTTAATGAATTCCACAGAAAGGTACTCACCACCACGATCAGTTCACAATGTTTTGATATATTTATCATGTCGTTTCTCTGTTTCCATCTTAAATTCTTTGAATTTCTCAAAGCATTCAGACTTACGGCGCAACAGATAAATGTATCCATATTTTGAGTAATCATCTGTGAAAGTCACAAAATACTCAAAATCACCTCTTGCTTGTATATTCATAGGGCCACACAAATCACAGTGAATTAATTCTAACTTATCGCTGGCTCTATTTTCTTTTGAGGGAAAATGTCTCTTGGTCATTTTACCTTCTAAACAGGATTCACATGTTAGCAGTGCCTCCACTTTCAATGATCTCAAAGGTCCATCAGATACCAATCTCGAAATCTTATTTAAATTTATATGACCTAGACGTAAGTGCCACAAATAAGTTTGGCTCAATTCAGAAATACTTTTTCATTTATGTGGCAGATTAATGTTATTTAATTCTTTTGGTTGTAGCACATGAGGAGATATATCAAGAATGAAAAGGTCATGTTCTCTAGCAGCAGTGTAGATAAGACGTTTATTAAACTTAATAACAACAGAGTTATTAGCAAAATAAATATTATAACCAGCATCCATTATTTTCGAAATCGAAATCAAATTCCTTCTAATAGAAGGTACATAGTGTCACGACCCAAAACCTAACCCGTCGTGATGGCGCATATCGTAGTACTAGGCAAGCCGACCTTTCCAAACACTTTTAAAATTTAACAGAAATGAATTAAGACATTTAAAATAACCGGAGTTTTTCTTAAAATGGGGTAAAACCCAATAAAAACATAAGTGTGGAAAAATAGCCCGACATCGGGGTGTCACTAAGTCACGAGCATCTAACAACCAATCTAGAAACAGAATCTACTACAGTCGGTGCCAAATGCCAATACAAGAGATAAAAGATAATAAGAAAGGAGAAACAAGGACTGCGAACGCCGGCAACTACCTCGTAAGTTTCCGATAAATAGCCCGCGCAAGAACTAAGCGACCGCCAGAACCATACACACCTGGATCTGCACATGAAGTGCAGGGTGTAGCATGAGTACAACCAACTCAGCAAGTAACAGAATTAAATAAGGAACTGAGAAGCAGTAACGAGCTATAAAAAAAATACAATTCATTTCAAAAGTTTTCAGTAGAGAGTGAACATGCTTTCAATTCCGGTGGTGTAAGTCAAATCAGTTCGGGCTCAAGTAAAACAGATATGAATCTTCCAGAAATTTCACTATAACAATAGATAACAACTAAGTGCAACAATAAATAAAATCAAGTACAGCCTCTCAAGGCAGCAGCCACTCAACTCATCTCAACAGCTCATATTCTCGGCTCTCAACCCTCAATACACACTCTCAATAGGTACCTGCGCTCACTGGGGGTGTGCAGACTCCGGAGGGGCTCCTTCAGCCCAAGCACTATATTGCTGCGGCGCTCAGCCCGATCCAATATTATTGCGGCGTGTAAACCGATCCAATATTATAACGGTGTGCAGCCCGATACAATATTGTTGCGGCGTGCAACTCGATCCAATATTGTTGCAGTGCGCAACCCGATCCAAATATTGTTGCGGCATGCAATCCGATCCAAATATATATATAGCCCAAAGGCTTGTTGCGGCGTGCAACCCTATCTATATACCTCACAGCTCACAGCTCGCAGCTCGACACTCAGGCCCTATCTCAGTCACTAACCTCTCCAGCCCCTCGGGCTCACAAAATATCATAATAACCAGCCCAAACAGAGAATACAACAAGTATCAAAAAGAAATGAGAGGAAACAGAGATATAACACATAATAAGACTGTGACTGAGTACACGACAGCAATTAGCAGTCAATTCAACAAATATACGATCGCTGCGGGTCCCAATAGTGATATCATATGGCCGAAACATGGTTTCTAACATGAAAGGCAGTCAATTGCTCAAAGACAAGGAAAAATAAGTAATAACAATAGCTATTCGACTTTACAGTCTCACGGGATGGACGGATTGAAATCTTGCAAAGGGGATATGCAGGTAACTTAATTTGCTGACTCAGTTGTTAATGTCAATAGCATTCAACAGACCATGGTGCAGTTGCCCATGTGTTAAAAATTGATTGCTCGCTTAACATTTTTTGAAGTGTGTGGCCATCTTGTTACACCCTATATTATCGTATGTAAAAATGCGTCGTAAGCAAACTAATGTAGGACAAAAAAAATGAGATAATATTTAAAAGTATATAAAGTAAGTTAATCATGTTACCTCTGAGGTTACAAATATTGAAGATCATGAACAACAAGTACAAAGAGGGTTGGACAGTTCAGAAGCTAAAGCAATTAAATAAAATAATGTTTCATCGAAAGTCGACAAGTTGGGAATGTTATAACATGTACCTTTGGGGTGAGACTAGGGTGATTAACATGATAAAGAGATTATGTTATGATTTATATTAGTCGTATTACATCCGTGTGTTATGTTTTTAAGTCAAGCGAGTTGTGGAACAAAAGTCGATGAAAGTCATCACAAGTTACATTCATAAGTTTTACTGAAACTTTGGGTCAAATGTAACTGCAATTTTCTCCCAATATACTTAGAGTTATGGTGTGTTCCACCCATCAAATTAAAGATCTATGAGTCTATTTTCCAACGCATTAAACCATTTGTCAATACGACATCGGTGTAGAGAGATATGTGCATTTTTGCTATACTGCGCAAGCTGCTAGGTGACAAGTAGGTGTGTCACCTACTTGCTTAAATGAAAGCCCAAAAATGGGCCATTTCGGGTCGTCCAAAGAGGCCTTTTAAGGGCCTATTTTCTTCATATATTAGACTTAAAATAGAGCATAATAACCAGACATAAGCTCTGCAAAGAATCCTCCCAAAAATTTCCCACAAACCCTAATTGATTTTCTCTCCCTTTCAAGTTCCAATTGGAGGTAAAACTTAGAGTTTGAAGAACCAAGATAGGAGCTGAGTTATCCAACAAATAAGGTGAGTTTACTGCTCTCTTTCATCCAGTTTTTCTTCTGTAAATTCATGGTAAGTCGTTCTATACTTGTAAGAACTCACGGGACGGTGATCGGAAGCCGTGAGTTCGAGTTATTCACTTGTAGCGGACTGTTTTGTGGACTGTTTTGTGTTGCTGTTGGGCTGCGTGTTTTATTACTATTTTGTGGAGTTTTGGAGGAGGAAGGGGGTTTATAAACACCATATAAATGTAGGGTGGTTGGCTGGTCGTTCGTCATAACATTTTCGGGTCGTTTGACACTACTACGGTGGTCGTTTTGTGTACGAAGAGATTGGGGTGTGTTGGGCTGTTTTGTAGTATTTGATGGTTTATATAGGGCTGAAAAATGATGTATATATGTTGTTATTGTTCTGTCCTTGTATTGTTGGTGTTATCTTGAAGTTGGAGGAAGGGCATATTATAGGGGAGATGCTGCCCGTTTTAATACAAAATAGGTTTGTCGTTCGTTGTGCGATAGTTGTACCTTTCGTAACTTAACGATAGTATTATTATCATTCTTGTAGATTAAGGTGCGAAGAGGTGAGTTCAACTTGGTGATTGAAAAGATTGTGATACGGTATGTTAAGGCTAAGCCTTCCTTCATTTTGGCATGATCTCGTAGCTACATGTGTTAGTAATGAGACAAAAGAGAAGTTCATATTCATGAATTTATTCACACTATTCTAGTCTCATAAGTTACAATATTATTCCTTATCGAGACTCTATATTCAATTTTAGTATTGTCTTCTTTCAGTCAAGAGAGCAGCAAGCCTATATATACAGTATTACAGTATTTTCATTACCATCGAGCTATAATTGATGGGCAGGCCCCTATTGGGCAACCTCTGATCAGATGGAAAGTTATATACCGAGCCTACTGTGGCCGAGCGCCTATGAGCGAGCCCAGCATGGTCGAGATACATAGCCTAGTATGGCCGAGCGCCTATGAGTGAGCCTACTATGGCAGAGCAGTTATATATACCGAGCCTTATAAGGCCGTACAATTATTTTACTTACTATATTGAAGGAGTTGAGTCAGTATCAGCAGGTAAGTATATCTCCAGATCATCTTTGACTCCCAGTTAATTTCAGTTATCATATTATCAGTTCAGTTTCAGATTTCAGTTATTTTATTGCCTTACATACTCGGTACATTATTTCGTACTGACGTCCCTTTTTTGGGGGCGCTGCATTTCATGCGTGCAGGTTCAGACAGACAGACGGGTAGACCTCCTCAGTAGGTGTTTTCCGAGTTCCGCCTGATCGGTAAGTTCCACGTCTTTCGGAGTTGCCAGGACTAGAGTTTTGTGTACATCTTATGTATATCTGTATATATGTTATGGGTAGGTCGGGGCCCTGTTCCGATCACAGTACATCTATCAGTAGAGGCTTGTAGGCATATCCTGTTGGTTAGTACATTATGTTGGGTTTGTATAAATTGGTGGTTTGTCAGCTGTAGTAGCTATGACGGCCTTGTCGGCCTAGCTTTATATTGATATTTAGTTAGTGCTAGTTTCCATTCAGTTTTATATTTTGCTTCGCAAATTGTCTTGCAAGGTGGCCCCATGGCCAAAGTATGACATTATGTGTTCAGAGTCCCTTAGTCGCAATTTGGTACGCCAGGTTAGGTGAGGCACGGGGTGCTTGTCTCGCTCCTAGGTTCGGGGCGTGACAAACTTGGTATCAGAGCAGTTCTGTCCTAGGGAGTCTACAAGCCGTGTCTAGTAGGGTCTTGTTTATAGATGTGTTGTGCACCACATTATATAAGCAAGGAACTACAGGGCATTTAGGAGTTGGTTACACTTCTTTGAAATCTAAATCGTGCTATAGAACTGAGTTATAGGAAATTTGAATTAAACTTATGTGTTGGTGTTTGCATGCACAGATGACGGTGACTAGGAAGACTACGGCTAGCCAGAGGAGAGATACAGTAGTAGGTGAGGGGACCAACAGGGTACCCCCAGTAGATGGGGCCCAGTCTGAGGCTCAAGGGGAGACCCCTACTCAGCCATTACCGGCTCCTCCACCAACTACGGAGATTCCTAGGGAAACCGCACATCCAGTTCCCCCTCCACTTCCATCAGATCAGGACTTAAGGAGTGCGGTGCATTTGTTGACACAGTTGGTAGCTACCCAGCAACATGCTAGGGCATCAGCTAGTACAGGAACTTCTGAGGGGTCTGGGAGTTCAAGGGTCCGAGAGTTTATTGCTTTGAGTCCCCCAGAGTTCACGAGGACAGATCAGAGGGAGGACCCGCAGGATTTCATAGATCAGCTTCACAGGATCTTTCGTGTTATGCATGCCACGGAGAAAGAGGCAGTTGAGCTAGCAGCTTTTCGACTCCGAGATATAGCCATCCTTTGGTATGAGGGATGGGAGAGGTCCAGGGGACGTGATACACCTCCAGTTATTTGGGAGAATTTTTCAGATGCTTTCCTTGACCAGTACTTATCGCGGGAGATCCGACAGGCTCGAGTCGATCAGTTTCTAGCCCTCAAGCAGGGTAATATGAGTGTTCGAGAGTATAGTCTCCGTTTTGACTCATTGGCCAGATATGCACCATCCATAGTTTCTACTATGCGGGACAGGATTCACAGGTTTATAGCAGGGTTAGCCCCAGAGTTAACCGAGGCATGTGCCACCGCTGCATTGCAGGATAGTATGGATATCTCCCGGATTCAGGCATTCGCCCAGAATATAGAAAGGGGTAGGCGTCGACAGCAGGGTACAGAGAGGGCTGAGCAAGGGCAACGTAAGAGGATGAGATTTCCCAGGTCTCAGGAGCAATCTCAGGGTAGTTATAGGACCCAGTACTTCGGACGGCCACCTAGGCCTCCGCCACCTCAGTTACAGGGTTACGGGTATGACCGCTATACTCAGTCAGGACCAGGTGAGAGCTCACGGGCGTCGGGTTTGCAGCGATAACGAGGTTCTGCGCAGACATGGTCATTTCCTCCGCGGTGTGACATCTGTGGTAGAGGACACTTGGGTCAATGCCGAGCAGGTTCTGATGCTTGTTATACATGTGGGCGTCCGGGGCATATGATGCGAGATTGCCCAAATAGAGATTCTGGGGGAATGGCACAACCAGCGAGTTCAGCAACAGGATCGTCTATGTCCGTGCATCCTTCAAGGCGTGAGTCTCAGTCTTCGGTTGGTAGAGGTCGAGGCAGAGGTAGAGGTTCCAGTTCAAGTGGTAATCAGAACCGTATCTATGCTTTAGCGGGTCGACAGGACCAGGAGTCTTCACCAGACGTTGTGACAGGTATATTAACCATTTGCTCTCACGATGCTTATGCTTTGATAGACCCAGGATCTACTTTATCGTATATTACCCCATTTGTCGCGAGGAAGTTTGGTATAGTGCCTGAAATACTAAGTGATCCTTTTGCGGTATCTACACCGGTCGGAGAATCGATTATTGCTAGACGGGTTTACCGAGGTTGTACGGTGACAATTTGTAGTCGTCAGACCTCAGCTGACCTAGTTGAGCTAGAGATGATGGACTTTGATGCTATCATGGGCATGGACTAGTTGGCAGCTTGCTATGCCACAGTTGATTGCCGAGCAAAAGTAGCCAAATTTCATTTTCCGGGTGAGCCAGTCCTTGAATGGGTAGGTAATACACCAACACCCAGAGGTAGGTTTATTTCCTATCTGAAGGCGAGGAAAATGATCGCAAAAGGGTGCATTTATCATATTGTGCGAGTTAGAGATGCAGATGCTGAGATACCTACACTTCAGTCTATTCCCATAGTCAAAGAGTATGCAGATGTGTTTCCAGATGAGCTTCCAGGTATTCCTCCAGAGCGAGAGATTGATTTTAGCATCGATTTGCTTCCAGGAACTCAACCAATATCCGTCCCTCCGTATAGAATGGCACCTGCCGAATTGAAGGAGTTGAAGGAGCAGTTAAAAGATTTGCTGGAGAAAGGTTACATTAGGCCCAGTACCTCACCTTGGGGTGCACCAATACTATTTGTGCGGAAGAAAGACGGCTCGCTGAGGATATGTATCGATTATAGGCAGCTGAACAAGGTAACTATTAAGAATAAGTATCCACTTCCAAGGATCGATGACTTGTTTGATCAGTTGCAGGGAGCTAGATGCTTTTCCAAGATTGATTTGAGGTCGGGGTACCACCAGGTCAGAGTTCGGGAAAAGATATTCCGAAGACAGCCTTCAGGACCCGATATGGCCACTTCGAGTTCCTTGTCATGTCCTTCGGGTTGACTAATGCCCCCGCTGTATTTATGGACTTGATGAATAGCCTATTCCGGCCATTTTTAGATCTGTTCGTGATAGTATTTATTGATGATATTCTGGTTTATTCCCGTTCAGAGGATGAGCATGCGGACCACCTGCGAGCGGTACTCCAAACCCTCCGTGATCGTAAGTTGTATGCTAAGTTTTCTAAATGTGAGTTCTGGTTGAAGTCTGTAGCATTCTTGGGGCATATTGTATCAGATGAAGGGATAAAGGTGGACACTCAGAAGATTGAGGCCGTGAAATCTTGGCCTAGACCTACCACTCCGACAGAGGTTCGTAGCTTTCTAGGCTTAGCAGGATACTATCGGAGGTTCGTAGAGGGTTTTTCTTCCATTTCGGCACCATTGACGAAGTTGACACAGAAAGAAACTAAGTTTCAATGGACAGAGGCTTGTGAGCGGAGTTTCCAAGAGCTTAAGAACAAGTTGACCTCAGCTCCAGTTCTAACACTTCCAGAGGGTCTAGAGGGTTATGCCGTGTATTGTGATGCATCAGGTGTCGGGTTAGGATGTGTCCTGATGCAACATGGGAAGGTAATTGCATATGCTTCAAGGCAGTTGAGGAAGCACGAGAGGAATTATCCGACCCATGACCTCGAGTTAGCTGCGGTTGTCCATGCACTTAAGATATGGCGGCATTATTTATATGGTGTTCATGTTGATATATTTACTGATCATAAAAGCCTACAATATATTTTCAAGCAGAAAGAGTTGAATTTGCGACAGAGGCGATGGCTTGAGTTATTGAAAGATTACGATGTTAACATTCTCTACCATCCAGGGAAAGCTAATGTTGTAGCAGATGCCTTAAGTCGCCGATCTATGGGTAGCTTAGCACATGTAGAGCCCAAGAAAAGACAATTAGCTAGAGATATTCATCAATTGGCTTCGTTGGGGGTTCGGTTAGTAGATTCTGAGGATGGTGGAGTTGTAATCCAAAACACTGCAAAATCATCCCTCATAGCTGAAGTCAAGGAAAGGCAGTACGAGGACCCAGAGTTGGTCGAGTTGAGAGAGCGAGTTCCGCAGCAGAAGAAGCCATTGTTAGAGCTCAAGGGAGATGGGGTTCTCAGATACAAGGGTCGTTTGTGTGTTCCAGATGTAGCAGGGCTACGAGACAGGATTATGTCAGAGGCAAATTGCTGCTATTTATAAAGATTGGCCATGTGTGGCATGCATAGTATGTTTCTAGCTACGTGCAGGTTGGTTTTAACCTAGTGTACGAAGGATACTCTGGAAAAAGTTTCCAAAGTCTCCAAGAGTAAACATTCGAGGACGAATGTTCCCAAGGGGGGAGTGATGTTACACCCTATATTTTCGTACGTAAAAATGCGTCGTAAGCAAACTAATGTAGGACAAAAAAATGAGATAATATTTAAAAGTATATAAAGTAAGTTAATCATGTTACCTCTGAGGTTACAAATATTGAAGATCATGAACAACAAGTACAAAGAGGGTTGGACAGTTCAGAAGCTAAAGCAATTAAATAAAACAATGTTTCATCGAAAGTCGACAAGTTGGGAATGTTATAACATGTACCTTTGGGGTGAGACTAGGGTGATTAACATGATAAAGAGATTATGTTATGATTTATATTAGTCGTATTACATCCGTGTGTTATGTTTTTAAGTCAAGCGAGTTGTGGAACAAAAGTCGATGAAAGTCATCACAAGTTACATTCATAAGTTTTACTGAAACTTTGGGTCAAATGTAACTGCAATTTTCTCCCAATATACTTAGAGTTATGGTGTGTTCCACCCATCAAATTAAAGATCTATGAGTCTATTTTCCAACGCATTAAACCATTTGTCAATACGACATCGGTGTAGAGAGATATGTGCATTTTTGCGATACTGCGCAAGCTGCTAGGTGACAAGTAGGTGTGTCACCTACTTGCTTAAATGAAAGCCCAAAAATGGGCCATTTCGGGTCGTCCAAAGAGGCCTTTTAAGGGCCTATTTTCTTCATATATTAGACTTAAAATAGAGCATAATAACCAGACATAAGCTCTGCAAAGAATCCTCCCAAAAATTTCCCACAAACCCTAATTGATTTTCTCTCCCTTTCAAGTTCCAATTGGAGGTAAAACTTAGAGTTTGAAGAACCAAGATAGGAGCTGAGTTATCCAACAAATAAGGTGAGTTTACTGCTCTCTTTCATCCAGTTTTTCTTCTGTAAATTCATGGTAAGTCGTTCTATACTTGTAAGAACTCACGGGACGGTGATCGGAAGCCGTGAGTTCGAGTTATTCACTTGTAGCGGACTGTTTTGTGGACTGTTTTGTGTTGCTGTTGGGCTGCGTGTTTTATTACTATTTTGTGGAGTTTTGGAGGAGAAAGGGGGTTTATAAACACCATATAAATGTAGGGTGGTTGGCTGGTCGTTCGTCATAACATTTTCGGGTCGTTTGACACTACTACGGTGGTCGTTTTGTGTACGAAGAGATTGGGGTGTGTTGGGCTGTTTTGTAGTATTTGATGGTGTATATAGGGCTGAAAAATGATGTATATATGTTGTTATTGTTCTGTCCTTGTATTGTTGGTGTTATCTTGAAGTTGGAGGAAGGGCATATTATAGGGGAGATGCTGCCCGTTTTAATACAAAATAGGTTTGTCGTTCGTTGTGCGATAGTTGTACCTTTCGTAACTTAACGATAGTATTATTATCATTCTTGTAGATTAAGGTGCGAAGAGGTGAGTTCAACTTGGTGATTGAAAAGATTGTGATACGGTATGTTAAGGCTAAGCCTTCCTTCATTTTGGCATGATCTCGTAGCTACATGTGTTAGTAATGAGACAAAAAGAGAAGTTCATATTCATGAATTTATTCACACTATTCTAGTCTCATAAGTTACAATATTATTCCTTATCGAGACTCTATATTCAATTTTAGTATTGTCTTCTTTCAGTCAAGAGAGCAGCAAGCCTATATATACAGTATTACAGTATTTTCATTACCATCGAGCTATAATCGATGGGCAGGCCCCTATTGGGCAACCTCTGATCAGATGGAAAGTTATATACCGAGCCTACTGTGGCCGAGCGCCTATGAGCGAGCCCAGCATGGTCGAGATACATAGCCTAGTATGGCCGAGCGCCTATGAGCGAGCCTACTATGGCAGAGCAGTTATATATACCGAGCCTTATAAGGCCGTACAATTATTTTACTTACTATATTGAAGGAGTTGAGTCAGTATCAGCAGGTAAGTATATCTCCAGATCATCTTTGACTCCCAGTTAATTTCAGTTATCATATTATCAGTTCAGTTTCAGATTTCAGTTATTTTATTGCCTTACATACTCGGTACATTATTTCGTACTGACGTCCCTTTTTGGGGGCGCTGCATTTCATGCGTGCAGGTTCAGACAGACAGACGGGTAGACCTCCTCAGTAGGTATTTTTCGAGTTCCGCCTGATCGGTAAGCTCCACGTCTTTCGGAGTTGCCAGGACTAGAGTTTTGTGTACATCTTATGTATATCTGTATATATGTTATGGGTAGGTCGGGGCCCTATTCCGATCACAGTACATCTATCAGTAGAGGCTTGTAGGCATATCCTGTTGGTTAGTACATTATGTTGGGTTTGTATAAATTGGTGGTTTGTCAGCTGTAGTAGCTATGACGGCCTTGTCGGCCTAGCTTTATATTGATATTTAGTTAGTGCTAGTTTCCATTCAGTTTTATATTTTGCTTCGCAAATTGTCTTGCAAGGTGGCCCCATGGCCAAAGTATGACATTATGTGTTCAGAGTCCCTTAGTCGCAATTTGGTACGCTAGGTTAGGTGAGGCACGGGGTGCTTGTCTCGCTCCTAGGTTCGGGGCGTGACACCAAACGTCCCAAATCTAGCCACAAGTAGAACAATACAATTAATATAGGCTAAAGGGATCAATTCCTTAAGAAAAGTACTAAATTATAGCCAAGAATCTGAAATTGGCCGCAACCCGGCTCCCAGGCCCACGTCTCCAAATCCGATAAAAGTCACAAAACCCGAAAGCCCATTCACCCACGAGTCTAACCATATCAAATTTACTCAAATCCGATAACAAAATCCCATTCAAAACCTCAAAATCCCAACTCAAGAGTTCTTCCTCTTTTTTCCCCAATTTCTCACCCCCAAATCACAAATTAGATGATAAAATTAAAGATGAAATCATGGAATTTAACCAAAACCAAGTAAGAATCACTTACCCCAATCAACTCCATGAAAACCCCTTCAAGAATCGCCCAATTTCGTGCTCCCAACTCAAGTTTTTGATAAAATGGTAAAACCCCCATTTTTGGAAATTTTAACACTGCCCAGACATTTCCTTAATCGCGATTGCGGAAATAGCCTCGCGATCGCGAAGAACAACTTCGCTGCCCCAGGAATTTTACCCTACGCGATTGTGGAATCACCCACGCGATCATGGATCACTGCCTCTCATACCTACGCGATCGCATCCTGCCTCACGCGATCGCGTAGAGCATGTGCCACACCTCCACTCCTGCTCAAATCCTTCTACGCGAACGCGACCTTAGCCACGCGTTCGTGAAGCACAACTTCGCACACATACGCGATCGCGTGAGGCAGGATGCGATCGCGTAGAACAAACTCACCTCTACCCTAAATAAGCTTATGCGATCCCAAATGAATCCCTGTGATCGCGTACAAGGAAACCAGAACTTGCTGCAACCAGACTTCAACTATCAAGGAAAGTCCAAAAATGATCCGTTAAAGACCCGAAACTCACCTGAGGCCCCCGGGACCTCAACCAAACATACCAACACATCCCATAGCATCATACAAACTTAGTCGAGCTTTCAAATCACTCAAAACAATATCAAAACACCAATTACACCCAGATTCAAGCCTAAAAAACTTCTAAACTTTCAAATTCCACAAACGATGTCGAAACCTACCAAACCATGTCTGATTGACCTCAAATTTTACACACAATTTATATTCAACTTTACAGACCTACTCCAAGTTCCGGAATCGAAATCTGACCCCGATATCAAAAAGTCAACCCCCTCGTCAAACTTCCCAAAAATTCGACTTTTGCCATTTCAAGCCTAAATTAGCTACAGAGCTCAAATTCACAGTCTAGACATGCTCCTAAGTCCAAAATCACCCAACAGAGATAACGGAACCGACGGAACTCCATTCTGGAGTCGTCTTCATACAGTTCCGACTACGGTCAAAATCCAGAGACTTAAACCTCCATTTAGGGACTAAGTGTCCCAAAACACTCCAAAAACCAAAACGAAACCTCCCGGCAAGTCACAATAGCAGAAATAAATATGGGAGAAGTAGTAAATAGGGAATCGGGGCTAATACACTAAAAACGACCGGTCGGGGCGTTACATCCTCTCCCTCTTAAAATAATCGTTCGTCCTCGAGCGAGTCTAGAAACATACCTGGAGTCTCAAATAGGTGTGGATATCTGCTCTGCATCTCCCGCTCGGTCTCCCAAGTGGCCTCCTCCACAAGTTGACCTCTCCACTGCACCTTCACTGAAGCTATATCATTGGACCTCAACTTCCGAACCTGCTGCTCCAAAATGGCCACCGGCTCCACATCATAAGTCATATCACCATCCAACTTAACCGTGCTGAAATCCAAAACATGGGACGGATTGCCGATAGACTTCTGGAGCATAGAAACATGAAATACTAGAAGCACACTCGACAAGCTAGGTGGCAAGGCAAGCTTGTAAGCCACCTCCCCTATCCAATGAAGTACCTCAAAAGACCCAAAGAACCGGGGGCTCAACTTGCCCCTCTTCCCAAACCTCATAACACCCTTTATAGGTGATACCTTCAGCAGAACTTTCTCCCTGACCATGAAAGACACATTACGGACCTTCCTGTCAGCATAACTCTTCTGCCTAGACTGCACCATGCGAAGCCGCTCCTGAATCAATTTCACCTTGTCTAATGCATCCTGGACCAAGTCTGTACCCAAAAGCCTAGCCTTACCTGGCTCAAACCATCCCATCGGAGATCTACACCGACTCCCATATAAAGCCTCATACGGAACCATCTGAATGCTCGACTGATAACTATTGTTATATACAAACTCCATGAGCGGCAGAAATTGGTCCCATGAACCCCCAAAATCAATGACACAAGCGCGTAACATGTCCTCCAATATCTGGATAGTGTGCTCGGACTATCCGTTCGTCTGAGGGTGAAAGGTTGTGCTCAACTCAACCTGAGTACCTAACTCTCGCTGCACAGCCCTTCAAAACTGCTATGTAAACTAAGTGCCTCTATTTAAAATGATGGAAACTGGGACACCATGAAGGCGAACAATCTCTCGGATGTAAATCTCAGTCAACCGCTCTAAAGAATAAGTAGTACCAACTAGAATGAAGTGCGCGGACTTGGTCAGCCGATCCACAATCACCCAAATAACATCGAACTTCCTCGAAGTCCGTGGGAGCCCAACTACTAAATCCATGATGATCCGCTCCCACTTCCACTCTGGGATCTCTAACCTCTGAAGCAAGCCACCCTGTCTCTGATGCTCATACTTAACCTGCTGACAGTTGAGACACCGAGCCACAAACCCAACTATATCCTTATTCATCCTCCTCCACCAATGCCAAGGGTATCTCTACTGCTGGAAGATATGCTAAACTCCCCAAACTCTCTGCCCGGTGACTCAAGACATTGGCCACCACATTGGCCTTCCTGGGATGGTACAAAATAGTGATATTATAGTCCTTAAGAAGCTCCAACCACCTCCGCTGACGCAAGTTAAGATCCTTCAGTTTGAATAGATGCTGCAAACTCCGATGATCAGTGTAAATCTCACAATGGACCCCGTACAAATAGTGCAGCCAAATCTTCCAGGCATGAACAATAGCTGCTAACTCAAGGTGGTGGACAAGATAGTTCTTCCCATGGGTCTTCAACTGGCGCGAAGCATAAGCAATCACTCTACCCTCCTGCATCAGAACACACCCAATACCGATCCGCGAGGCATCACAATACACTGTGTAGGAATCAGAAGCTGATGGCAGAACTAGAACTGGAGTCGTGGTCAAGGCAGTCTTGAGCTTCTGAAAGCTCTCCTCGCACTCATCCGACCACCTGAATGGGGCACCCTTTTGGGTTAATTTGGTCTAGGGCGATGCAATAGATGAAAAATCCTCCACAAAATGACGGTAATAGCCCACCAAACCATGAAAGCTCCTAATCTCCGTGGATGAGGACGGTCTGGGCCAACTATGCGCTGCCTCTATCTTCTTCGGATTCACCTGAATACCCTCACTGGACACCATGTGTCCCAAGAACACCACTGAACTGAGCCAAAACTCACACTTGGAGAACTTTGCATAAAGTTTCTCCCCCTTCAATCGCTGTAACACAATCCTCAGATGCTGGGCATGCTCCTCCTGGCTACGAGAGTACACCAGGATATCATCAATGAATACAATGACGAACGAGTCCAAATACGGTTGAAACACACTGTTCATCAGATGCATGAACATTTTTGGGGCGTTAGTCAGCCCAAAAGACATCACAAGGAACTCATAATGACCATATCGGGTCCTGGAAGTTGTCTTAAGAATGTCTGAGTCTCGAATCTTCAGCTGGTGATACCCTGACCTCAAATCAATCTTGGAGAACACCATCGCTCCCTGAAGCTGGTCAAACAAATCATCAATACGCGGCAAAGGATACTTGTTCTTGATTGTGACCTTGTTCAACTGTCTGTAATCAATGCACATTCTCATAGTACCATCCTTCTTCTTCACAAATAGAACTGGTGCATCCCAAGGTGACACGCTAGGCTGAATAAATCCCTAATCAAGGAGTTCCTAAAGCTGCTCCTTCAATTCCTTCAACTCAGTCGGTGACATACGGTATGGTGGAATAGAAATGGACCGAGTGCCCAGCACCAAATCAATACCAAAATCAATATCCCTATCGGGCGGCAGGAAACACATTCAGGAAATCTCGCACCACCAGAATAGAATCAATAGTAGGGGCCTCTGCACTAACATCCCTCACAAAGGCCAGATAAGATAGACAACCCTTCTCAACCATCCGTTGAGCCTTTAAGTATGAAATTACTATACTAGGAACATAGTCTATAGAACCGCTCCACTCAACTCTTGGAAAACCAGGCATCGCCAACGTCACAGTCCTAGCGTAACAATCTAGAACAGCATGACATGGGGACAACCAATCCATACCTAATATCACATCAAAATCAACCATACTAAGCAGCAAAAGATCCACTCTAGTCTCTAGGCCCCCAATGGTCACCACACATGACCGATATACGCGGTCCACAATAATAGTATCGCCCACAGGAGTGGATACATGAACAGATGAAACTAGAGACTCACGGGGCATATCCAGATAATGAGTGAAATACGAGGACACATATGAATAAGTGGAACCAGGGTCAAATAATACAGAGGCATCTCTATGGCAAACTAAGACAATACCTGTAATCACAGCATCCGAACCAATAGCATCTAGTCTAGCAGGAAGAGCATAGAAATGGGCCTGGCCGCCCCTTGATCGGCCTCCCGCTCTCGGGTGACCCCTAGCTGACTAGGCTCCACCCCGAGCTGGCTGAGCGGGCGGTGGAGGGGCTAGTGCTGATGACATGGACTGGCTCCTCAACGGAGCTGGACCTCCCACTATACGGGAAAACTCTCTCCTCATGTGACCAAACTACCCACACTCATAACAACTCCCCGGTGCTGGTGCAGGGGACTGAAGGGAGCCCCGAGAACTGGGACAACTGGCAGAAGGACCTGACATAGGCGAACCCTGACCTGATGGAGCACAGGATGAGCTCTACACTGGGAGGGCACCGAGAGATGAACAGCCCTATTGATAGCTATGAGAACCATGGCCAGATAATGCACCACAGTGACCTGGACGAGCCGTCTGAGCATGTCTGAAAGGACGGCCTCTACCGTACTGGAACTGACCCCTAGAAGGAGCATCGCTAAATCCTCCTTGTCCATGAGGCCTCTTGGCCTCCCTCTCAACCCTCTCCTGACTACGAACCATCTCAATCTGACGAGCAATGTCAACAACCTCATCAAAAGTAGCACCAGACACTCTCTCTGGTCATAAGCAAATGCAGGTGATAAGTGAGGCCATCTATAAACCTCCTGATCCTCTCCCTGTCTATGGGAACCAACCAGATAGCATGATGGGCCAACTCTGAGAATCATATTTCATACTGCATCACAGACATATCACCCTGATGAAGATGCTCAAACTGTCTGCGCAGCTCCTCTCTGCGGGACTGAGGCATGATCTTCTCCAGAAAGATAACGGAGAACTGCTGCTAGGTAAGGGGCGCTGTGCCGACCGGCCTACACCTCTCGTAAGCCTCCCACCAACTGAATACAGCCCTAGAGAACTGAAAGCTAGTGAACAAGACCCCACTGGTCTCCAGAATACCTGTTGTACGGAGTATCCTCTGACACCTGTCCAAGAAACCCTATGCATCCTCTCCCTCTGCACCACTTAAATATGGAGGCTGGAGTCTCCCAAACCTCTCTAATCTACATTGCTCATCCTCAGGCATAGTAGGAACCACATAGTCCTGAGCATTTGTAACCGGCTGGACTAATGGTGCCCCCGATGTTTGGAATCCCTGTACCACCTGCTCTGGTGTGCGAACAGCGGGAGTCTGAGCACCTTCCCCAGCCTAAGAAGTAGTTGTTGCGGCCGAAACAGAGACCGCTTGAGCAAGACTGGAACACGCTGTCAGAATCTGAGCTAAGGCCTCCTGAAGGCCTGGAATCACAATAGGCACAGGTGGTGCCTGAGCTAGTGCATCAACAACAGGAATCCAGTCCTGATATAGGGCAACTGGTGGATCTGCAGGTACTGCCCCAACTGCTGTGCGGGCTGAACCCTTGCCCCTACCACGGCCTTTACTGCGATCTCGGTCTCTCACGGACCTGGCTGGTGGTACCGGTGGCTATCTATCCTACCCGGTAGTACGAGTCCTCACCATCTATGAGAGATTTAAAACAACAGATGTTTAGTTACTAGAATCAACAGATTCGCACAACAAGAATTCAAGAATGTGAAGTTTCCTAAGGGTTCGGTAGCCTCTCGAAGATAAGTACAGACGTCTCCATACCGATCCGCAAGACTCTACCAAACCTTCTCATGACTCGTGAGACCTATGTAACCTAAGCTCTGATACCAACTTGTCACGACCCAAAACCTAACCTGTCGTGATGGCGCCTATCGTGGTACTAGGCAAGCCGACCTTTTCAAACACTTTCAAAATTTAACAGAAATGAATTAAGACATTTAAAATAATCGGAGTTTTTCATAAAACGGGGTAAAACCCAATTAAAACATAAGTGCGGAAAAATAGCCCGACATTAGGGTGTCACTAAGTCACGAGAATCTAACAACCAATCTAGAAACAGAGTCTACTACAGTCGGTGCCAAATGCCAATGCAAGAGAGAAAAGATAATAAGAAAGGAGAAACAAGGACTGCGAACGCCGGCAGCTACCTCATAAGTCTCCTATAATCAGCCCGCGCACGAACTCAGCCACCGCCAGAACCGTACACACCTAGATCTGCACATGAAGTGCAGGGTGTACCATAAGTATAACCAACTCAGCAAGTAACAGAATTAAATAAGGAACTGAGAAGCAGTAACGAGCTATAAAAAAATACAGTTCATTTCAAAAGTTTTCAGTAGAGAGTGAACATGCTTTCAATTCTGGTGATGTAAGTCAAATCAGTTCGAGCTCAAGTAAAACAGATATGAATCTTCCAGAAATTTCACCACAACAATAGATAACAACTAAGTGCAATAATAAATAAAATCAAGTACAGCCTTTCAAGGCAGCAGCCACTCAACTCATCTCAACAGCTCATACTCTCGGCTCTCAACCCTCAATACACACTCTCAATAGGTACATGCGCTCACTGGGGCTGTGCAGACTCCGGAGGCGCTCCTTCAGCCCAAGCACTATATTGCTATGGCGCGCATCCCGATCCAATATTGTTGCAGCATGCAACCCGATCCAATATTGTCGCGGCGTGCAACCCGATCCAAATATTATTGCGGCGTGCAATCCGATCCATATATATATATATATAGTCCGAAGGCTTGTTGCGACGTGCAACCCGATCCATATACCTCACAGCTCGGCACTCAAGCCCTATCTAAGTCACTAACCTCTCCAGCGCCTCGGGCTCACAGAATATCATAACAACCAGCTCAAACAGAGAATACAACAAGTATTAACAAGAAATTAGTGGAAATAGAGATATAACACACAATAAGACTGTGACTGAGTACAATACAGCAATTAGCAATCAATTCTACAAGTATACAATCGTTGCGGGTCCCAATAATGATATCATATGGCCGAAGCATGGTTTCTAACATGAAAGGTAGTCAATTGCTCAAAGACAAGGAAAAATAAGTAATAACAATGGCTATTTGACTTTATAGTCTCACGGGACGGACCAAGTCACAATCCCTCATGGTGCACGCTCGCACGCCAGTCACCTAGCATGTGCGTCACCTCCAAATACCACATTATACCAATTCTCGGGGTTTCATACCCTCAAAACCAGATTTAAGACTGTTACTTACCTCAAACCGAGCAAATCTCTACTCCGAAATGCCTATGCCTCTCAAATCGGTCTCCAAACATCCCGAATCTAGCCACAAGTAGAACAATACATTCAATATAGGCTAAAGGGATCAATTCCACAAGAAAAGTACTAAATTATAGCCAAGAATCCGAAATTGGCCCGAACCCAGCTCCCAAGCCCACGTCTCAAAATCTGACAAAAGTCAAAAAACTCGAAAGCCCATTCACCCACGAGTCTAACCATACCAAATTTACACAAATGCGATAACAAAATCCCATTCAAAACCTCAAAATCCCAAATCAAGAGTTTTTCCTCTTTTTTCCCCAATTTCTCACCCCAAATCACAAATTAGATGATAAAATTAAGATGAAATCATGGGATTTAACCAAAACCAAGTAAGAATCACTTACCCCAATCAAATCCACGAAAATCCCTTCAAGAATCACCTAATTCTGTGCTCCCAACTCAAGTTTTTGAAAAAATGGCTAAACCCTCGTTTTAGGAAATTTTAATACTACCCAGACATTTCCTTAATCGTGATCGCAGAAATAGCCTCGCGATCGCGAAGAATAACTTCGCTGCCCCAGGATTTTTACCCTACGCGATCGCAGAATCACCCACGCAATCGCGGATCACTGCCTCTCATACCTACTCGATCGCATCCTGCCTCACGCGATCGCGTAGAGCATTGGCCACACCTCCACTCCTGCTCAAATCCTTCTATGCGAACGCGACCTTAGTCACGCGTTCGCGAAGCACAACTTTGCACACATACACGATCGCATTCCTAACTCTGCGATCGCGTAGAACAAACTCGCCTCTGCCCCGAATAAGCTTACACGATCGCGAATGAATCCCTGTGATCGCGTACAAGGAAACCAGAACCTGCTGCAACCAGACTTCAGCTATCAAGCCAAGTCCGAAAGTTAACCCCCCGAAACTCACCCGAAGCCCCCGAGACCTCAACCACACATACCAACACATCCTAAAATATCATACAAACTTAGTCGAGCCTTCGAATCACTCAAAACAACATCAAAACACCAATTACACCGAGATTCAAGCCTAAAGAACTTCTAAACTTTCAAATTCCACAAACGACGTCGAAACCTACCAAACCACGTCCGATTGACCTCAAATTTTGCACACAAGTCATATTCAACATTACGGACCTACTCTAACTTCCAGAATCAGAATCCGACACCGATATCAAAATTTCACCCCCCGGTCAAACTTTCCAAAAATTCGACTTTCGCCATTTCAAGCCTAAATTAGCTACAGAGCTCAAATTCACAGTCCGGACATGCTCCTAAGTCCAAAATCACCCAACGGAGCTAACGAAACCGACGAAACTCCATTCTGTAGTCGTCTTCACATACTTCTGACTACGGTCAAAATCCTTAGACTTAAACCTCTATTTAGGGACTAAGTGTCCCAAAACACTCCAAAAACCAAAACGAAACCTCCCGGCAAATCACAATAGCAGAAATAGATATGGGAGAAGCAGTAAATAGGGGATTAGGGCTAATACTCTCAAAACAACCGGCCGAGTCGT